>NC_056732.1:1430699815-1430770681 GCF_019279795.1 Protopterus annectens | reverse complement strand
TTAAGAAGCATGACGTTGGCTTCGGAGACATTTTTTAACATGGTTTCCTTAATGGGGGTGTGGGTCCAGAATGTGGATACGTAGGATGATTAGCCTATGGTCAGATGGGACCAATGAGGTGCTGACATCAGGTGTGGAACACCGGTCACACAGGACAAACCAAACCCCGTGACCAACACAAATAACTAGAAAGTGAGCTAAATGCTACTCATTGCCAGATGTCTCAGCCTATAGATGCACACACTTGAGGCACTTCTCATTATGGAGAATATTGATATCTGTGCAGTATCGGTAACCTAGTTCAAGGCTCCAGACAGCACACCAGCACTACCAGGATACTACTCATTCCATACCTTCCAGCATCAGAACCTGAATCATAGCACATAGGGTGAGGATGTATCCATATTCATCAAGGATACCTACACCTCTCTCTACACGCTCTCTACAGGATATGTACCCATAGAATGTTGCACAGCAATGTTCTTCACACTCCACAGGGGTGGGGCCACAAAAACCCCTTGGCATTCATGCTCTATGAGCCTGACAAGTGTGTTCTGCAAGGCAATGGAGCCAATCATAATGGAAGTCAACAATACAGAGATTGGGAACCTTCACACAGTTGAGCACACACAGTTTGGCTTGGTCAAAGGCAGACCACGCCTCCTGAACTGGGAGGATCTCTTTGACAGTTACCCAGGCTACGGATGATTGAAATGAGATCCACACAGCCTACCTATGCCTCGCTAAGGTCTTTGACACCATTCCCCAGTCAGGTATCATAGATGAACTCAACAACCTGCCCATGAATCCATACATCACAAGATGGATTGCAAACTGGCTCACAGATAGATCCCACACATTATGAGTTGCTGGCTACATATCAGACTCTACACCGGTAATGACTGGTATCCCCAAGGGTTCATGTACATGCCAAGACAGGAGAGTTGTGATTGACTATGTTTCCTGGGAACTGTAAAGTGTTTGTCATAATAGATTCCCCGGAAGACAGACAGATTCTCCAGAAGGGACTCTATGAGACAGATGTGTGGTGTCAGAATCATGGCCTCAAGCTCACTGTGGAGGAATGCATAGTGATCCTCTTTGTTGAAAACAAAATACCCACAAACTACCACATGGGTGTTACCCCCTTGAAAATGACAAGGTGATAAGGGATCTGGGGACACAAGTAGATAGTCATCATTCCTTTGACAACCATGTTGCCAAAGTGATTGGGAGATCCTATGTGGCTCACCTAATCAACAAAGGGTTTGCATCAGGATCCAAAGAGGTAGTGTTGGCACTCTACTCTTACATCGTCAGACCCATCATTGAGTACAGTGCACAATTTTGGATGTACTCGACTTAGCATATCCAGCAGCTGTAGAGACCACATAGGCACCTCACCAAGAGGATTACTGGTCTCAAACAGTTGTATTATGCAACACAACTGGTAAAACTAAGTCTGTTCTTCATTGCATACCACCTACTCAGAGGCACACTCTGCCTAACATACAGAGCCATGTCCAACACATAACTGTTGAACATGCTCCATCTACACATAACAACACTGAGTCGCCCTACACATTCCAGGGATATGAACCTCATCAGAACTATGAATACAACATGCTGGTGGGATAGAGTACCATCCCAGACACTTACCTTACTGTGGAACAGAGTCCCAATGTACATCAGACATAACCCCTCACTGACACTCTTCAGTTGGAACCTTGATGAGTGGATGGGAAACAGACAGTTCATGCCAGGCATCAAAACAGCAACCCCACTAGAAAGGGGCTTAGGGTACTAACTATTAGAACTAGGCCTTGGGAGACTACCCAATGGTGTGGTGAAAGCTGCACCACTTGCGTAGGCTGATATATGCCTTCGTGGAGATAGTCTACTACGTACCTATGGACCTATGTGACAGGTATCTGTCTACAGATAGTAGATGTGTACTTCATTGTACAGCCATGTTGTACAGCAGGCACATGGACCACATGCACTGTAAAGTTTACAGATACTGGTGGCTGTTAAGTACAGTGGGAGAGATGTGCACCTCATGTCTTTTGTGCCATTGGGATGTGTGCTTGGTGGGACAGTCCTGGATGGCTCCCTGTCATGGTCACCCTCTTACACACATCTCTGCCCATCCATCTTTGGCTTATTATACTGTGTTCCCCCTACATATATATATATAGATACATAGGTAGGTGATAGGCTATCTGCCTGAAGGCATATATTAGTATGGCCAGAGTGTGCAGCTATCACCACCCATGGAGTTAGTTCCCTAGGCCTCTGTGTAGTAGAGCTGATGAAGTGATCCATGTTGTGACAGTTCAGTTTCACATACACTCATCAAGACTCCTCTGGAAGGGTGTCAGTGAGGGTCTCGGCTTAATGTCGGTTGGGAACCTGTTCCAAAGCAAGGGAAGTCTGTGAGTTAGTCATGTATCCCTCCAACATGTTCTATTCAATGTTGTGATGATGATGATATCCCTAGAGCATGTGGTACAATGAGCTTGGGTTTACTTCAGATAGCGCATGTACATCAGTTCTGCAATAGACATGGACCTGTCTGTTGGGCAGAGATCTCCTGTGTAGACAGTATGCAACAGAGTACTGATTGAGTTAAATTCAGTCTGGTTGCATGGAGCAACTGTTTGAGGCCAGTAATCCTCTTGTTGAGGTACTTCAGTGGTCTTTCCAGCTGCTGAAGGTGCCTAGTCAGATTCATCGCAGGTGTGTTGTGGTACTCTCTGACGGGTCTGATGACTGATGAGTAGAGGGAACCTCCTTTGACCTACATGCAAAGTTCTTGGCAGTTTGTGGGAACACAAAGCATGATTTTCTAACCATTTTGTGAATATGTTTCTGGAAGTAAAGATGACTATCCACATGTGTCCATAGATCCCTTATTATCACCTCCATATTTAGGGTGTTGGCACCTATGTGGTATTTGTATGACTGCAGCTTGAGGGCATATTTTTATACCACATATGTCTGACTGAGACCCTTTTTAAGGATGTCTCTGTTGTCCCACACATCGATTATGACAATTTTTTGCAGTCATCCACAAACTTTGCTAAACATAGCCCTCGTGTGTTTGACTGTATTTCTGAAAAGTATACACCAGACAGGAGGGGTCCCAGGACTGAGACATGGGGGACAGCAGTTGTTACCAGCTTGAACAGGAGACCACAATTCTTACCTTGTGGGATCTATCTGTGCCCCAGTTGGCAATCCATCAGATGACATACATATTTATGCACTGGTTGTTGATTTTGTGGATATGACATGTGTCTGGGATGTTGGAAGAGGGCTTTCCAAGGTCTATGTGGGACGTGTTTAGCTCATTTCATTGATGTATGTCCTGGGTGACTGCCTTGAAAACAGTCTAGCAGGTTTGGGAACTATGATCTGCCCCTGACCAAAATGGAATTGGTAGGGTTGGGTGTTTGTAGGCTCACAATAGCTCTGTTTATGAGTTCCATCATGATGGACTCCATGGCCTTGCAGATCAAGCTTAATAGGCTTATAAGACAATAGTTCATATGGTCTGTTGTGCACCAACACTTGTGGTGTGTGCCAAATGTTGCTATAACACATTCAATGGTTTCATATCCTGTACAGAGGGTGAGTCTCAACAGACCGTTCAGGTGCAGGGTCTGTTTGTTTTGGAGTTCACATATGACACAGCTAGGGAAGCCATGTCATCCCATAAACGCCGTGTTTTTAGGTTTGGAAAATGCTGTTTAACCATTGTATATGTGATTTCTGGGTTTTCACAGTCTCCAGGTATGATAATGGGCCCTTTTTTCAGTGGGAGGGGGGTAAATATGTATGAACCTGTCTGACAAGATGTTGGCGGTGTCAGTCATGTACATGTATTCATTTACAGTTTGCACTGACTCAGAACATATATGTGTTTACATTAATATTTATGACATTGCGAAATAAAGCTTCATGGTTCTCTATGGACTCTTTGACAATATGTTTGCCAGAACATGGATTGGATAATGTTAGGAGTGCTCATTGTTTATTGATGATGCTGATCAGAGATTTATTGGTCTTCTTTGAATTTTCAATTTCTCTGAACAAGTTCAGTACTTGTAGTACATAGTTTGATTATGACAGGAGTCCAATATATTATATGGGTCTGTTTTCATATCACTGTGTGCTCAAGGCAGGATTGGTGAATAGTGACATGCTTCTGGGGTGAGAACTGCAACTGCCAGATATGTGTGGCCCACTGTCGTACTCTGACATGGTCTAAGTGTGTGAGCATGCCCAGTATGACCTTTCAGTATGTTGTTGACTGACATTTGCTAGATTTGTTGAGGTGTGCGAGCATGCCCAGTATGGACATATATACTATATGTGTGTGGAAAATCAAGTTGTTTTTTACTTCAGGGCTCACCTTTGTGTTGTACATCGACAGGAAGCATGCTGTGCCTGCAGGGCTTCCATGAGTCACTTTGCATAGGCTTATCAACATTTTTACATACAGGGGGGGCAGCTATTATTTGTACATTTCTACCCAGGGGGCACACCTGATTGTTACTGTGGGTGTACATTGGATGAGGGGTTGACCTGACGCTTATACACATTTGCTAGGCCTGCACTGCTATGTCAGGTACTCCATTTCAGTCTGTTCTGTTGCCTATCGCACTGGCTTGAGGCATACTACTGTACTACAGAACTTAGCTTCCAATTTCAAGTATATTAATTTGTGACTTCATAGCCTACCCAACCCACATCACACTGCCTGGCCTGCTGTTATCTGTCTGCATAGGTCTGGGAGGAAGTTCAGAGGGCATGATACAGCATTTGTTTGTGTTTGCATTAGTTTACAATTGCCCTGCTGTGTCTGTGTCAGTGAAATGCTGTCATGGCTTAGTGGTTCAGTACTGTGACTATAGTGCACAGTATCCTAAGTTTGAGCCTTGTCACTGCTTTTTATTTTCCTGCTAGGCAGACCTGACTGGTTAAGGAACAGTAAAGCAGGTGTGAGCGTGTTTACCCAACTTTGCCTGACTTTGCCCAACATTGCCCAACGTTGCGCTAGTTTGCGCGGTGTGCAGTTCCACACAATTGTGCTTAAATATGCTAAATAGTGGTAAAATGTGCTTAACACTGCTTTATATTGCTTAATATAGGGCAATCATGCCTCAGGTGGTGCTGCAGGGCTGCCTATGTCGGATGCACATTATACACTCCTTATACATGTTTGAAAACAGGTAGTGTCAAGTTAGGCATCCATTTTATTGTATGTGCGGGTCAGAGAGAGGTGTCATTTCCAGGGTTCCTACTGAGTCAGTGTATGTGCTATGCGTTGCCTCTTTGCCAAGGCCAGGGCATACTGGGCATGCCTCCTTCTGCCTACTGGGGCAGGCTCAGGTTGTTCCTCCTCCGAATCACGCTGTGCCTGTGCAGGCCTTGGCAATGATGGGGGGCTGTTTGGCCCTGCCCCATGCTGTTCCTGCTGCAGCTGTTTTTGCAGGATCATATTGTGTAGCATAGCACATACCATGACAATTTGGGTACATGTAGTTGGTGAGTACTGCAAGGCTCCACCAGATGTGTCCAGGCACCAGAACTTTGACTTGAGCATCCCAAACACACACTCAATTATGTTTCTTGTTTGTGCATGTGTCTCATTATGGAGTTCTTGTTCAGGTGTGTATGCATTTCTGATGGGTGTCATCAGCCACGGCTCCAGTGCGTATCCAGCATCCCCCACTAGGTGACAGTCAGGGATGTGCCCATTGTCAAATCTCTGGTACAGCTGCGTCAGATGCCAGATGTGGGAATCATGATAGCTTCCAGGGCAGCCAGCACACACATTTATTATTATGCCCTGGGCATCGCGCACGACCTAGCAGTTGGAGGGGAAGCTCTTGCGGTTGATGTAGACACTACCCCTCTCACCGGGTTGTGATTTGATGTGTATGTGTGTGCAGTCTATTGCACCCACCACTTCAGGGTATTCCACTACTTGGTGGAAAAGACACATATTGCTGGCCAATGAATCACTGGAATTGGGGAAATATTCATGCTCACTGACATGTGCTGACATGGCATCCAGAAACTGGTGCAGTACCCTGGATGCTGATGCCCGTGAAACCCCCATCATATCACCAGTTGGTCTCTGGAAGGTACATGTAGCTAGTATTCAAAGGCCTACACATACCTTGGTATCCACTGGAATGGGTTCCCCTCTGTTGGTTATGTGTGTGAGGTTTGGCCGGCACAGCTCAACAATTTGCTGCAGGAGGTCTCTGTCCATTCTATAGCGCTCCACTATCTCCAGCTCATGTAGCCCCTGGTAGGTTATCTTGGGTCTGTACACTCTTCTCTGTCTCCTCACTGTGGGTTGCTCAGCAGCATTCACAACATCACCACCCTCAGCACCTTGCACATGTTGGTTTATAATAGCAATGGCAGCCACTAACATTTTGTCAGCCTTAAGCTTTTTGAGTTTTCACTCTTTCTAAACTACAGAGTTGCAGAGTTCTTGTGAAAAAACAGGTTATACTGTTGTTTGCAGGGTTTAAATTGCTGGGCTGGGCTGGGCTAGTCAACTGCCTGTGTAATTGGATGATTGTGATATATTTCACTTGGCAGCTCTGCTAGTTCTCCTTGGTTAACTTCCTACTACTTCTTTTCCTTCCTTTTTCCCTTTCTGTTTCCACAAGGGGCAGCAGTGCGCAAACAAGCACACACGCGCGCACACAAGCGCACACTAGCTACACGCGCTCACACGCGTGCACACGCTGTTTGTCCATTTGCAATACATTTCTGATATATCCGCTGCGTACACCTTTGGTTTCTTGTTTTTGGCTACTACTACTGTAAACATGCCTCTTGAAATCCTGAGCAACTCAGGGCAAACACATGCCACTGTGCTCCAATCACCTTACAGTCTTTCAGACATACCCCCTCATGATGTCACCTATCTTCTACTCGACTACTACCCTACTCCTACACTTACACTCTAGGGACATGGCTCACATGCCAGGGAAATTTGGGATTCGCTATCCTTATCCTCATTTGCATAGGATTGCCTACTAATGCTTGGTTACATCTCTCACACTGAGCTTCCTCCCCTTAGCAACCACTACTCAGTGGCCATGTTGTTTGCAGCCTGCCATTCACCTGCATGGCAGAACAAGCTTTTTAGTGTAAAAGCAAATTTGTGCCTATTTTTCCCTTTTTTTCTTTTTATTTAAAGCGCAGCATGTTTGCGCTACGCTTAAACATCGGCGATCGGGGAAAAAAATAACATTGGATTTTAAGGAATTACAACATTTGCAAATGCCAGTGGTCTTATATTTGGCCATTGGCATGCTTCCTTAACTAGATGCATCTTTTATTTGGAGCTGTCATCGCTCCGTTTAGCTATTTGCAGGATGGTACTCCGTTACCAACGGAGTACATTTCTGCAGATAACACTACTCTTACACGGACAGGTTAGTGGTTCCTGGATCGCAAATTTACCTCATTTGCATAGCTTTCAGCAGCAAATGAGGTAATTTGCATATCATAACACTGTCCGTGCAAGAGTAGCTTTAGAAGCTCTCATGCACACCCCTACCGGCTATTGCTGAATTGCTCGGCAGACATATTGCCTGTCTGCCGTCTTACACTGTTCTTACACTCCATGCAAACCTTCGTAAATCTGGCCCTTAAAATGAAACTATAATAAGTTGCTGCACTTTCCTACAGATTTACATTGTTATGATTTTTTTAGTGCACGTCCACTTATAGAATGCAACCAACATTTTTATAAATGTAATAAAGTAATCCAGGGATCCATTAAAGATTCTAGCACCAGTCCATGGCTGGTGCTGAAAAGTCCCCTGCTCCCAAGATGTAATAATTTGTGATTCTGAGACATGTTAGCTGTGATGAGGTAAGATCAATAATGGTTAATATGCATGTCTCTGAATTGCATTCCCTATTGCAATGTGTAGATCATTGCTGATCTTCACATTGTGGTCGTAAACTGATGCTTGTGTAGTCAGTGGCACCCCCCTGTCACTCTCCAGTACACATAAGCACACATAACATGAACATACTGAACACACTCACCACTGTCCCTGTATGTGACCCTGTCCTGTCTGCCCTTGTTTGGTTCCTCTCATCCCTGATTCCCATCCTGCAAATGATGCAGTAAAGTTTTGAGTGTATCCCTGATGTCTAGTGTTTTTCCTCACCACCAATACCTGTACTGATATGTGTGAATTTAAGACACTTAAGTATATTGTATCCCTACTGTCTAATGAATACCATCACCCTGATCCCCATACTGCTGTCAGTACTACTATGGCATTTATAATTTAGAGTAATTCCTAGTGTCTAGTGAATATCTTTGTTCCTCGATCCTCAATGAGATGTTGGTGCCATTATGGATTGAACAATTTAGAGTAATCCTTTCTGTTAGTGAATCTCCCCACCTTCTCAATCCCTGTAGTGCTGTCAGTGCTCTTATGGCACTTTCAATTAAGAGTAATTCCGAGTGCATAGTGGTTGACCCTCCCCCTCCCCCAACCTCTGTAGTACTCTTGGTGCCGTCAAGGTACATAAATATATTATATTCCTGGTATCTACTGGTTCTTTGGACTGCATTCAATACCACAATGTGACAGGGTCAGCCATGCTGATCTACATGGCTGAGTTCATTTTTAAACAACTTGATATGTACATGCCTTCCTGGTGGTCATTCCAGCAGATTGAGCACATGGCTAATTAGTATATGGCTTTCTCTGGACTACTTCATTATCATTTAGCACAGCCATGGGGCTGCACATCTTCATGCTATAGCCCTGTGCTACACCATGTTAGGGCAGTTGCTGAACTGGAAAAAGGTACTGCTATGTAATCATGGAAACGTACATGTTGCAGTACCTTAATGAATCCTAGTCAGTAATTTGACAAAATGTCATCCAGATAATTTACTGAACTCATGCAGATATTCCCTAGCACCTTATTTAAAAAAGTCCTTCCTGTCTTCAAACTGTTTTTTCCCGCCAAAGGCACACATAATTTATAAACTCTGCATTTTGAATGTATCATATAGATGTATACTGTAAATGTTATGCTCCATTATCTTCAAATATATTTCTTATTTTTTCTTAAATGTAAGATTATCTTTTTTTAAACTGTGAAATCTGTTTAATGGGGCTATGCTTGAAATTGGTAAGCTGTGATCAGTGCCATTATCCTGGTAAACAAATTTAAATAAAATAAATAAATAATAAAAACATAGGACTAAGAACCAATCAAAACTTGCAATAAATTAAAAGCATTTATAGTTTAAATTCATTGTGGCTATAATTTATTAAACTTACATATGTATATACTTTCTTTGTGTCATTCAATCTCCGTAATGTATCTACCATCTCTTTTTAATTACACAGGTTGTTTAAATATAGTAAGCTTAATGTTGGTTCCTCTACAGGTTGTCAAGGTGAACTTCCATGAGTATTAGCTGCCTGAAGAAAAATATGTCAAGGAACATAATGTTAGTTGTTGTTTTCTATAGGGCATCATTGCCAGAGTGACTTCTAAGTGTGCACCAGCAATGATGCTCTTCTTTTAAGAGATTTCTGACTTTTTTGAGTTGGTGTGATCAAGGTGTTGGTATACATAAATACAAAAGTGTTGGGAGATAGCTTCCCACATCAGGGCATGCAGGGGGGCTTACCCCCTGAAAAAAAGTTCAACCCTCTTTGCTTTTGACATTGTTTTTACCGTTTTCAATGCTCAGGATTGTGGAGTTTAGCAATTCATCACAGAACCCTTAAATTCCATAAATGCCTCTGCACGCTTTCCCATTAATGTATAGCAACACTACATTCCTGACATTTAACCCTGGATTTACAAAGCCCTTTAGAGCATGCAGGATTAGTCTAAGAGCTACATTCGGCAATATGGCCGACGTGCGATCCAGGAATGAGCTTCCCCGGGATGTGCACATGAGCTCTTAGACTAATCCTGCACAGACTGAGCTCCTGTATGCAAATTGCCCTCATTTGCAGGTGAAAACCATGCACATGAGGGTAATTTGTGATCCAGGAAGCCAGCAGTTGTTAATGCAGGATGAGTGCAGTCTGCAGAAATGTACTCGGTTAGTAACCAAGTACATTTCTGCAAACTACAAAACGGAGCTATGACAGCTCCAAATAAAGGCTGCATATTATTGAGGAAGCATGCCAATGGCCAAGTAGAAGGCCATTGGCATTGTAAACTGTTTAAAAAATAAATAAAACAACTTTTATTTTTTTTCACCGATCTTGGCTGTTTAAGCATAGGGCAGCGGAATGCAAACGGGATCTGGAGGGAAATAAGAAAATAAACTTAACAAAAATCAGTATTCTGCCATGCAAGTCAATTGCAGGCAAAAGACAAACTGGCCAGTGAGTAGTGGTTGCTAAGGGGGGAGGTTCAGTGTGGGACATGTAACTACGCATTAGCAGGCAATCCTATGCAAATGAGGGAAAGATTAGTGAATCCCAGATTTTCCCAGGGTGTGAAGCAGGTCACAAGAGTGTAAGAGTATAAATAGCTGGGTGCAAGACTAGGATATAGGTGACATCATGGGGGGTGTATCAGGCATACTGTAAGCAGATTGGAGACCTGTGGCTCGGGATTGCTCCTAGTTTAGCACAGGGGTGTGTCTAAACCTGCCTAGCACACTTTACAAAGTGTAAGCTGGTGTGCACGCTGCACACCAGGTTTTACAGGAATAAAAAGAAGTTAAACCAGGAAAATCAGCTCTGTGCGCATATGAGCACTACGTTTGCGCAGTGCGCACACAGGCTTAAACAGGGAGGCAATGGGAAGGGAAGACAGCAGTAGGAAGGTAATCAAGGAGAACTAGCTTAGCTGACAGGTGGAATGTTTCAGAATCAGCCAATTATACAGGCAGCAGACCAGCCCAGCCCAGCACAACACTATAAACTATACAAACACCTTTCCCCCTTGTTTATCTCAAAAACTCTGCTCCACCAGTGTATACAGATGAGGACATTTTACAAAATGAAAGCAAGAGAAAAATTGCTAGGGGCTGCTTTTGCGATCATAAACCAGTATGTGCAAGAGTCTGAGAGTGGTGAGGATGTGAATGCTGCTGAGCAACCCACAGTGAGGAGATGGAGAAGAGTGAACAGACCCAGGGAAACCTACCAAGGGCTACATGAGCTGGAGATAGTGGAGCACTATAGGGTGGACAGGGACCTCCTAGAGCAAATTGTTGAGCTGTGCCGGCCATGCCTCACACACAGAACTAACAGAGGGGAACACATCCCAGTGGATACCAAGGTATGTGTAGGCTTACGAATACTAGCTACAGGTACCTTCCAAAGGCCAACTGGGGATATGGTGGGGATTTCACAGGCATCAGCATCTAGGATACCCCACCAGTTGCTGAATGCCATGTCAGCACATGTCGGTGAGCATGTATATTTCCCCATCCCCCGTGAGGCGTTGACCAGCAAAATTCTTCTCTTCCACCAAATAGCAGAATACCTTGAGGTAGTGGGTACAATAGATTGCATGCACATATGCATTAAAGCACCACCAGGTGAGCGGGGTAGGGTTTACATCAACCGCAAGGGCTTCTCCTCCATCAACTGCCAGGTCATGTGCGATGCCCAGGGCATAATAATGAATGTGTGTGCTTGCTGCCCTGGAAGCTACCACGATTCCCACATCTGGCATCTGATGCAGCTGTACCAGACATTTGCCAATGGGGACATCCCACATGGTCACTTAGTGGGGGATTTTGGATACGCACTGGAGCCATGGCTGATGACACCCATCAGAAATGCACACACACCCAAACAAGAACTCCATAATGACGCACACACACGAACACGAATCATAATAGAGCATGTGTTTGGGATGCTCAAGTCATGGTTCTGGTGCCTGGACACATCCGGTGGAGCCTTGCAGTACTCACCAACTACATGTACCCAAATTGTCCTTGTATGTGCCATGCTACACAATATGATCCTGTGGAAACAGCTGCAGCAGAAACAGCATGGGGCAGCCCCCCACCAGTGCCAAGGCCTGCACAGGTGCAGAGTGTCTCAGAGGAGGAACAACTTGGGCCTGCCCCAGTAGGCAGAAGGAGGCATGTCCAGTATGCCCTGGCCTTGGCAAAGAAGCAATGCATAGTACATGCATTGCCATAGCAGGGACCCTGGGAATGACACCTCTCTCCGACTCGCACATACAGTAAAAGGGATGCCAAACATGACACTACCTGTGCTCAACCATGTATAGGGAGTGTACTATGTGCATCCGACATAGGCAGCCCTGCATCACCACCCTCAATACTGGGATACCCACAAGGTAAGTGACTCACACATGCCAGTCGGGGGGGCACATATCTAACAACAGTCACAGCCAGCAGGATAGGTGTAGACAAACCCAAACAAATGCTGTACTATGGCCTCTGAATGAGCCCCATGGGTAACCCCTACCCCAGCCCTACACAGACAGACTACAGCAGGCCAGCCAGTCGGATGTCAGTTGTGAAGGCTAGGAAGTCAGAAACTAATATGTAGGTAGTGAAAGCTATGTTCTGTAGTACACTGGTATGTCTCTAGTCAGCACGATAGGTAAGACTACAGACTGAAATGGTGTACCTGACATACCAGTACAGTCCTAGCAAATGTGTAAAAGTGTAAGGTGTGCCCCACCATCCTATGTACACTTATAATAACAGTCAGGTGTGCCCCCCCATCCCTGTGTAGAAATGCAGAAATAGTTTGGTGTCTCTCCCCCCGCTAAGCAGAAATGTAGCAGCAGTCAATGCCAAATGACTGATGTATACCCTGCAGACACAGCATGCTACCTGTCAATATACAACACAAAGGTCAACACCGCAGTACAAACCACCTGGACTTGATACACACATGCAGTATAGATGGCCATACTGAGCATGCTCACACACTTAGAGGAATGAAGGCAATGTCAGTCAACAACATACTGAAAACCCATACTGGGCATGCTCACACACTTAAACACAAGAAGGCCATGTCAACAAACAACAGTGGACGAGACATATCTGGCAGTTGCAGTTCTCAGTGCAGACATATGTCAGTATGCACCACTCCTGCCTTGCACACACAGTGGATAGGAATACAGACATATATGTAAGGACAACCCACTATAATAAGCTAAAGGTAGACGGACATAGATGTTTTGAAGAGGGGTACACTGACAAGGAGCCATCTGGGCCTGTCCTACCCAGCACACAGCTAAAGGGCCCCAAACACATGAGGTGCAGGTGTCACTCACTGCAGATACTAGCCACCAGTATCTGTCAGCATGACGGCGTGTTGCAAATGCCAGCTGTGCAACATGACTGTACAAGGAAGTTGTCACCTAGTAGCTGTATACATGTACCCGTGGCATATGATCCTGTGTGTGCCCGCATGTGGCATGTCAACCCCTACATGAATGGGTTATGGCCCATGCACACACCGCCCTTCCCATAGCAGTATTATGACAAACCTGCTGAGGTCATCCAATGTGAAATCCATCTTTGGGTGAGCTGTAGCTCAGTAATCCCCATGGTGGATCCCATAACTGTGTACTGCTGTAGCGATAAACTAGTTAGATAGTAGTCCTAACCCCAGACTTGGCAACTGTGTGAGTGTGTGCATGTGTGTGTGTGTCAGTCTCTGCCTGTGTAGAGAAAAATGCTTTCTAGGCTACTCACACTCAGTACAGTTCATATACACAACATTGGCAAGCCTGCAGATGTCACGCACCTAGAAATACACCTGTGGGGAAATCATAGCCCAATAATCTCCGTAGTGCACCTTGTAACTGCGTACTGCAGTAGTGTGGTAAATTAGTGAGGTAGGTGTTCTAACCCCAGACCTGACAACTGCTTGGATGTGTGAATCTGTGTTTGTCTGACTGAGTAGACAGCAATGCCTTTTTAGGCCACTCACAGTCCATACAATACACATACTTGACTTTGGCAAGGCTGCTGATATCACTCACCTAGAAATACACCTCTGGTGGAATCAGACCCCAGTAATATCTGTAGTGCACCTTGTAACTGCATACTGTTGTAGTGTGATAAAATAGTGAGGTAGGTATTCTAACCCCAGACCTGGCAACTGTGTGTGTGTGTGTCTGACTGAGTAGAGAGCAACAATTTTTGGACTACTCACATCTCGTACAATACACATACTCAACTTTGGAAAGGTTGCTGATGTCACTCTCCTCGAAATACACCTCTGGGGAAATCGTAACCCAATAATCTCCATAGCGTGTCTTGTAACTGCTGTAGTGTGAAAAAGTAGTGAGGTAGGTGTGTGTGTGTGTGTGTGTATCTGACTGAGTAGAGAGCAATGCTTTTTAGGCCATTCACACCCCATACAATACACATACTCGACTTTGGCAAGGCTGCTGATGTCACTCACATATAAATACACCTCTGGGGAAATCATACCCCTGTAATCTCTGTAGCACATCTTGTAACTGCATACTGCTGTAGTGTGATATAGGTGTTCTAATACCAAACCTGGCAACTGTGTGTATTGGTGTGTGTCTGACTGAGTAGAAAGCAATGTTTTTTAGGCCACTCACACCCCATACAATACACATACTCGACTTTGGCAAGGCTGCTGATGTCACACACCTAGAAATACACCTGTGGGAAAGTCATAGCCCAGTAATCTATGGAAGGCATCCTGTAACTGCATACTGCTGTAGTGTGATTTAAAACTGTGGTAGGGTTCCATCTCCTCCCATGGCAGTTCTGGATGTTTTGTGTGTGTTGCAATGTCTGTGTATGGAGCAATGCATCATAGGCTACTCACTCGCAGTACATTTCAAATGCCCTACATTGCCAATCCTGCTGATGTCATTCATTGTGAAGTAAAACTTTGGGGAAAAAGTTCTTTAGTAATCTCTGTGGTGTGGCCCATAGCATCTCCATGCTGTAGTGTGATATAGACCTTGATCAAAGGTTCTATACCCACACATGTCAGTTGTGGATGCTTTGTGTGTGTCTAACTGCCTGTGTAGGGAGTAATGCATTTTAGGCTAGTCACTTGCAGTACAGTTGAAATTCCTTACTTTGGTAAACCTGCTGATGTAATTCAATGTGAAATACACATTTGGGGAATGACATTGTTAGCAATCCCTGTGGTGCCTCCCGTAACAACTCCATGTTGTAGTGTGATGTAGACGTGGGTCAGGGGTTTTATACCCACACATGTCATTTGTGAAGGTTTTGTGCATGTCTCACTGTCTGTGTAGGGAGCAATGCATTTTAGGCTAGTCACTTGCAGTACAGTTGAAATGCCCTACTTTGGTAATCCTGCCAATGTCATTCACTGTGAAATACACCTTTGGGGAAATAACACTTCAGTAAAGTCCATGGCACATACTATAACTGTATAGTTCTGTAATGTAATAAAGTAGTTAGGTAAGAGTTCTACTCCCAGACATGACAGGTGTGTGTGTGTGTGTGTGTGTGTTTAACTTGTGCCATGTGTAGGGGTGAGTGTGTGTCAACTGTGGGAGTTGGGGAGGGTGTTTTGCTAATTTATTTTATGGTGGGCCTACTATATATCACAATGTCAACCATACAGGGATAACAGATGTCAATTAGATGGGAGGCTGGGGTGCAAAGCCATACCCATACATGTGATATCAAGGCCAGACAATCCAAGTTAGCAACCCCACTATTACCCAGAGCACACACTCAACCAACGTGTCATATGAACACACATGCCTAGGCGGCAGCCAATATGTGGGTAGTACACTGCATATTGGCCACTGACAGTAGCTATGCAATGATAGCAGTGGGCTACAGAGGACATGTCACCCTGCCCATCTGTCCAATATGCACGTGCATGCAGACAGTGCACCTCTACCATGTTTCCCAATGGACACCTGCACCACCTGTGGTGCCTTCACATGTGACTCACAACTGACATACCATGCCTGACAGCATGACCTGTATGGACAGATGACACTGACATCAGGGAATGCTGCTGGCATGCTATCAGTGTAGGTGAAGGGTAAACCTGCAGCCCAGTACTAGTTCCTGCCACAGGTGGGCAAGACTGGCACATCTGATAATCTGTGTTCACAAAATGGGCCAGACACCCCAGGTACAGTTCCATATGTCACTGTACATGCATGTGGGAGGTGTACACATCCCAGACACCATCCATGTCATGGACTAAGGAACACATACATGGCATATGGTGCACAGCATTGGCCACACACAATAGTCACCCAGGTGACTGGATGGGGGATGCAATACCCACCTGTGTGGGCAAATGCAGTAACTAAAGGCCTGAGCCACAATGCAGACCATTATCATGTGGCCTGATGCCAAGGTATACCCATCGCCAACCCTTGTACAGCCTGCTGGCACAGTTGACCACCACGCACCCATGTAGACATGCATCCATGCATGTCAGAACTTGCACCCTGTGTGTTTGCGTGTGTGTGTTGTATGGTGCTTATGTCCAGATACACACTCACTACAACCCCCAGGGCATACTGAAGCATGCTGTCTGATGTCTGACATCTCCTCATACTCTTTGCCCATACGGCCTCCATATGACCCATGTGGTGCATATGATACCTGCACATTGATGTGTTGTGGCAATCCCACTAGTGATGAGTTGCACTCCTGGCCCTACCAAGTGTGTCATTGTGTGTGTGTCCCTGTGTGAGTGTGCCTGTGTTGATGCTGGCACCTGTTCATGCAGACCTGTCTGCAACACCTACCGTATATCTACTGTATCCCTGTTGCAGATGTCACTCACCCTCACATATATGTTCTGAGTGCTCCACCTCAGGTAACCCATGTGGTGCATCCGATAACTGCATCCAACTGTGATAGCACTACATAGTTGGCAGGGGGTTTGATACCCGGTGCTGGTAGGTGTGTGATACAAACATACTTCAGTTTTACACTCCCACCCCTCCCTGACATGTATTTGCCTCTGTCTGCCTCCCCCACTCCCTCTCTGGTGGATGTGGAGACCCACACCTGCCTTGCTTAGGCAGCAGCACATGTATTTTATGTGATGCTCATGATCAGCTGATGGCCTCTTCACAAATTGCAGCCCCCCCCTTGTTGATTGCATGTGGAACAGCTGTGGTAACAATCCCACAGCCAATTTCATGGAAACACATTCCAATACCTAGGAATATCATGGTGGTGCTGGGCCTTTTCAATCACTGTGAGCAGGAACTACATCTGTTGT
Organism: Protopterus annectens; assembly: GCF_019279795.1. NCBI lineage: Eukaryota > Metazoa > Chordata > Ceratodontiformes > Protopteridae > Protopterus > Protopterus annectens. Next base: position 1,430,753,423 of record NC_056732.1, on the reverse strand, counting down.
TTGGCAAACAGCATCTTAGATGGATTGGGGATTTAGCTCCAACAACATACACTGTGGAAAGAGAGCAACAAACAGGAGGGGGATGTGTCTGACCTGATTACAGACTGTAAGTGCTGCTATACTGCATTTGGAGTAATGTTGTTTTAATACTGTTTGTCTGGATATGCCTTTCGTATATGTAGTAATACCTGCCATGTCATTTCCATGTATATGAGGAATCCCCATCTGCAGGGTCATCTGCAGACTGGGCAGTGTTGTGCCTACGGTTTCATGTATTATCCACAGTGTCTCTGAGGAATGCAGACAGTAGTGTGAGGATTGCAGTCTGTAGATTGTGAAGGTCATGACAGTTATTGACTTCATATCCCTCATAGGTCATATGTTGCAACAAACACCGTTACAATGGAAAATATTCAAGGTCATCACAGCAGCATTTCTATACTGGCCCTGTGTATGTGCTGTCAGCCACACCACTGTCAACGTTTGTACATATGGCGTGCATGAAGTGGTGCATATGTGCTGTATGCCATAAACAGTGTCATCATATCTGATAACAAGCCAGTGATATATCAGATTGCTACACATGTCATGTACAGTAGGGGTTATATTTCATGACATAAGCTGGACATTCTGTGGATGTTTGTACAGTACTGAGGTCTGTGTAGTGATGGTGAATGTTGGCAGTGTGTGTATTGTTAATATGTACTTTAGCCTGTATACAGACTGTGGTAGATGTCATTGTCCTAGCTCCCCTTCTATCAGATGTTACATGCTGCCCCACTGTATGGTACCATTTTGCCATATATGTTTGTAGGGTCATACACACACACATGTCCCATACCACAGACAGCCATCAGACCAAACTGTGTAGCAGCCTAGTATATGTAGGGACATTCTGTGACTGGCTCATATGAGAATGGTTTAGAACAGATAGTCCATATACTGTAATATTATGGTAGCCTACCATATGTGGCTGTGGCTGTGTTCACATTGGTTGTGGTTATGCACTGTCACACAGGTGTATCTTACACTGTGCTGTGATATGGCTGTTGAGCCTGCTATATATGCATGTACATGTGCATTCCCCCATACAAGATGTAGGCCAGTATTGAGCCAATCTGCCTGTAGCCTGCACAGTGCATTGTTACATGCCTAGCAGCTTACTGTACTTATCTAGTGAGATGTCATGTCCAGATACTTGCCAGATGTACTGCTGCCTGGCCACCATAACAGTCATGTATGTCAGTGCGCAGTGGGATGCTGTTCAGATGTATGTCAGTAACTAGTGGATAGTATGTGGCTATGGCACCTCTGTACCAGTGGTTATCAAGTGTCAGGACAGATATATATATATATATATATATATATATATATATATATATATATATATATATATATATATATATATAAACCTACCGTATATGTTTAGACATGTAGATGTGGACATATGTATCTATAGATGTAGGCATTTGCATGTGTATATGTTTATAAATATTTATATATTTATATATTTATGTGTATATATATATATATATATATATATATATATATATATATATATATATATACATATATATATATATATATATATATATATATATATATATATATATATATATATATATACACACATATATGTATATGTTGTACCTGTTTAGACATTAATAAATTCACTCACACACATACATCTACATGTTGGAATATATTCTCTGTACTGTTGAATGACTGGGCTGGATGATATGTTTGTGAATACAGCAAGGCTATGTATATTTGAGGTGGCTTAGTGGTAAATTACTGTGGCTATGGTGTGCAGGGTCTTGGGTTTGTTACTAGCAGAGGCTGCTTATTTTGCTGCTGGGCAGAACATGGGACGTTGGTTACAGAGTGATTAATGCACTTTTAAGCAGTTGTAAGCGGGTTTGTGCATGTTTGTGCAATGGAAAGCACTGCCAACCTCCGCTTATGCTTTGTTATAGTCAGTTAGCTTCAGATTTCCCAACCTGTGTAGGCATAGGTACCCCCACACAAACCCACGCAAACCTACTTACCGCTGCTTAAAAGTGCTTACTGCAGCTTACCCCCGTGCTAATTCCTTTAAAAGAAAAGAAAAAGGGGTTGATAGTGGTGTAAAACAGGGCACAAAGAGGGAAAGACAGTAGGGAAAATTGCTAGGCATGTGCAGTAAGGGTATAGGAAAGGTCCATAGCTGCCCATTTCTTCTGCAGCAACAGCTGTGCATATACACTATATTTGCAGGTACATTTGGACCCTCAAACCCCTGGGAGAGGAGTAAGCACAACATATATTCATTGTGATGCCAATTAGACCAGATTGCAGCCTAGCATCATAGGCTTGCTGCTTCACAGCCCACTCATCTGCAGCTGTCAGAGAAATGCATTGATATTTAGCCATACCTATCCATAGTATACACAAGCTAGGCAATTATTTACTACTTAGTAGAATGAGTACTTACTCAGTCCTGGGGCACTGGGCATCTGCCGAGACGCCTGGATCCACTGTTCCAGTACATCCCCCCTCCACCGCTTCAGGTCAGCATGGTAGTGCCTGAACTGCTCACCAGTCCTGGGGATACCTGTGGCACTGGTGAGGTCACGGGTGAGACTGTCCCAGGCCTCCGTTTTATACTGCGAGCCCTGCTACTGGCCCTGCAGTAGTCTCTGATCATGGTGTTTTACCAGGAGCCATACCATGATTTGTGACTCCTGGATGCCCCAGCGCTGCACTCTAAATCAAGTGCCTTCACCCACACCAGCCATTCTGCCTGCAGTAGGAAACTACAATAAGTTATGAGAAGTATTCCTGCCTGTGGGGTTTAAATACGGCCATTTCCCCGCATTTCCCTTTATTGGCCGGTTTTGAAAAGGCTAAGCTATGGGCACACCTGCTTACATAAGGTTGGCACTGCTTAAAGAGGTATACCACAAGGCAGATTGAATTGGCTCTGCTACATATTGCTTACACTTCTTAACTTAAGCTGTGCTGTGGTTAGCATTGCTTAATAGTTAATTATCACTATATGTGCCATTTGGCAATGATTTATTCTTTATTACAGATTATATATGTGTCTGGTATCCGTGATTCATGTGTACATACACTGTATGGGGACCTGGGGAATTCTACATTTTATTACAATCACACCTCAGATCTATGCTTACTGCAGTACTCCAGTTCACATATTTATGTTCTGTGGCAGGTTATCCAACATTACACTGTACATGGATTCAGTTCACATGTTTAGTTTGATTTTCCTGTGGTGAGCATTAGTTTGCTGATACCTCATGCACATCTATTGCTATGATGTCTTAGTGGTTAACTACTGTGACTATAGTGTACAGGGTCCTGAGTTTGAGCCTTGCAGAGGCAGTTTATTTTGTTGCTGGGCAGAACATGGGCCATTGGATCCAGAGTGATTAAGGCACTTTAAAGCAGTTGTGAGCAGGTTTGCACGGGTTTGCGTGATGGTAAGCACTGCTAACCTTTGGTTACAGTTTCTTACACTCAGCTTCTACATTGCTTAATCTGTGTAGGCAATGCTTACCCCCATGCAAACACACTTAAGCATGCTTACTACTGCTTATTTTTGCTTAACACTGCTTACTAGTGCCTTATTCATTATGACACTGACACTTCACATGTGCATTTAATGCAGTACTCCAGTTCACATTTAAATGTTATTATGCAGGTTATACAGCAAAAAGATGTAAAAATATGTTCATATACAGATTTCACATGGAAAATGATGTATGCTGCAGTGGGATTCAAACCAAGAATGCCTGTGCATTAGGCGGATGCTCTAACCATTACACTATTGCTGTGCTGATTAATTCACATATATATTCCTTGTTATCCTCTTCAGCCTTTTCAGTTGCTTTCACTGTAGCTAAGTGATGTGCAAATCCACACACCTATGGTTAGCTGTACTCAGGGCTTTACAAAAAATAAATGATAGGATTTCTTCATTTTATTTGACTGTACTGTTGCTGTTGAACACATGGGGACTGCTGGTGGGGATATGTGGGCACTTGTGAGCAGTCTCGCTCATTTATTTACACATTCTTCTGTTCTACTTTGCAGGGGCATTTTATTCTGAGAGCTCTGTTCTCTGACACACCCCCTGCACTCTTCCATGCTCCATGTAGCATTAGCAGTTCAGGCAGCGTGCCTTCATTAATATGCATGGCGTGCTGCCGTCCTCCTCTTAAACTGCCACTTCTGTGCAGGACTAGATTAGTCCTGCACGAAAGTTTAGTAAATCCGGGGGTTAGTTCTCATACCCCTAACATTTTGCTGCAGTCTTATTTTAAACTTCCTTTTGATATATTCTATACAAATAAGACTGTTGAGAGAAGTTAGGACATAAATCATCCCATTGGTACTGCAAGTAAAATATTCTGCAGCTAAACATGTACTGCACTAATTTTTAAGAGCCTTATAAATAATTACACACAGTTAGTACCACGAGATTAAGTAATCCTATGAGTTTGTAATATTTTCAACATAGTTAATTCATATCTCACAAAATGTCTTAGAACCAGCATGTCATTGTTGTTCCTTTCCAAGTAAAAGAAATCAATGGGGCTTCATTTGAACTTTCTGAAAAAAAAACCTTTCTGTAGCACACACCAAAGCACACTTTTTCAAAATATCACCGATTTTAACTGAAGAGATGAGGTATTGTATTATTCAACAAAACAATTTTTTGTAGAAGCAACGTTATTTTTGTTACTTTCGTATGCATAATGTCTTATTCTCAAGGTGTTATGTCTTATTCAGTTTTGAGATAACCCTTCAATATAGTTTCATTACATCTTTATTTTGAAATCCTTACTCCATGTATAAATGTTTTATTTATTTCCCCCACCTCTATTAGATATTTCTCATGTCTACTAAAACCATCTTGGTTCTTAATATTTGGAGTGTTTTATTAAGTGAGGGGATGGAAGCTAGTGCCATATAAAAATCAGTAGTAGATATGGGCTCCCTAAAATATTTGGTATAGATATTCCTCACTGCATGTGTCTTCATAATAATATCTAGATAGCTTACTTCATCATAATATATGTGATATGGAAACTTTAAGTCAAATTGAGTCTTACTAAACATATCAAAAAATCGAATGTTTCAAAGGTAGTTAGTAGGCTTGCTGCCCACGGGGCCATTGAGGAGCCTAGCTTAGATTCCTAGTTGCCCCAACCTATGATCTGATTAAGTGATTTGCTCAAGGTCAGACAGTCAACAAATGAGGGAATCAAACCCCATACCACAGAAACTACAACTCACAACATTAACCTGCGTGCCAACTACCAAACCCATACTAGACAAAAGGATAAGGATATACCTTTGCATACAATAATCAGATTGTAAGTATATTTATAGTACTGCATAACATGACCCTGTAACAAATAATCAACGTCCATGTACCGTACCTCTGCTAGTGCTATAATTAAGTTGACATATGTAGTTACTAAGGTGGAACCCATAGCTGTGCTTTCAATGTGCTGGTAATAAGTACCCTTAAACTTAAAACAATGTTTTTTGTAAGAAATATTTTGGAGTGAGTTGGATGAAGTGTTGATGACTGTACCCAAGAGTGAGAGAGTGGTGATTGGAGCAGATTTCAATGGGCATGTTGGTGAAGGGAACAGAGGGGATGAGGAAGTGATGGGCAGGTATGGTGTTAAACAAAGGAATGCAGAAGGTCAGATGGTACTGGATTTTGCGAAAAGGATGGACATGGCTGTGGTGAATACGTATTTTAACAAGAGCGAGGAGCATAGGGTGACATACAAGAGTGGAGGAAGATGCACACAGATGGCTTATATTTTATGTAGGACGGCCAGTTTGAAGGAGATTGGAGACTGTAAAGTTGTGACCAGGGAAAGTGTAGTTAGGCAGCATAGGATGGTGGTTTGTAGGATGACGTTGGTGATCAAGAAGAGGAGGAGGAGTGTGAGGGCAGCACCAAGGATCAAATGGTGGAAACTGAAAAAGGGAAATTGTGAGGTGGAGATCAGAGATGAGTTAAGACAGGCACTAGGTGGCAGTAAAGAGTTACCAAATAGCTGGGTAACTACAGCTGAGCTAGTAAGTGAGATGGCTAGAAAGGTGCTTAGTATGACATCTGGACAGAGTAAGGATGACAAGGAGACATGGTGGTGGAACGAGGAAGTACAGGAGAATACACAGAGAAAGAGGTTGGCAAAGAGGAAGTGGGATTGTCAGAGAGATGAAGAAAGTAGACAGGAGTATAAGGAGATGAGGTGCATGGCAAAGAGAGAGGTGGCGAAGGCTAAAGATAAGATGTATGAAGAGTTGTATGAAAGGTTGAACACTAAGCCGGGAGAAAAGGACCTGTACCAATTGGCTAGACAGAGGGACTGAGCTAGGAAAGATGTGCAGCAGATAAGGGTGATAAAGGATAATGAGGGAAATGTACTCACAAGCAAGGAGAGTGTGTTGAGGAGATGGAAAGAGTGCTTTGAGGAGTTGATGAATGAAGAGAATGAGAGGGAGAGAAGGTTGGATGACGTGGGGATGGTGAATCATGAAGTACAATGGATTAGCAAGGAGGAAGTAAGGATAGCTATGAAGAGGATGAAGAACGGAAAGGCTCTTGGTCCAGATGACATACCTGTGGAAGCATGGAGGTGTTTAGGTGAAATGGCAGTGGAGTTTTTAATCAGATTGTTTAATGAAATCTTGGAAAGTGAGAGGATGCCTGAGGAACGGAGAAAAGGTGCTTTGGTACCGATTTTTAAGAATAAGGGTGATGTGTAGAGCTGTAGTAACTACAGAGGGATTACATTGATCAGTCATAGCATGAAGTTATGGGAAAGAGTAGTGGAAGCTAGGTTAAGAAGGGACGTGATGATTAGTGATCAGCAGTATGGTTTCATGCCAAGAAAGAGCACTACAGATGGATGCTTGCTCTGAGAGTGTTGATGGAGAAGTACAGAGAAGGTCAGAAGGAGTTGCATTTTGTTTTTGTAGCCTTAGAGAAAGCATATGACAGGGTGCCTAGAGAGGAGTTGTGGTATTGTATGAGGAAGTCGGGAGTGTCAGAGAAGTATGCAAGAGTGGTACAGGATATGTACGAGGGTAGTGTGACAGTGGTGAGGTCTGCAGTGGGAGTGATGGATGCGTTTAAGGTGGAGGTGGGGTTACATCAAGTATCAGCTCTGACCTCTTTCTTATTTGCAATGGTGATGGACAGGTTGACAGACGAGATCAGACAGGAATCCCCATGGACTATGATGTTTGCAGATGACATTGTGATCTGTAGTGAGAGTAGGGAACAGGTGGAGGAGACCCTGGAGAGATGGAGATATGCTCTAGAGAGAAGAGGAATGAAGGTCAGCAGGACTAAGACAGAATATATGTGTGTGAATGAGAGGGAGGATAGAGGAATGGTGAGGATACAGGGAGTAGAGGTGGTGAAGGTGGATGAGTTTAAATACTTGGGATCAATAGTTCAGAGTAACGGTGAGTGTGGAAGAGAGGTGAAAAAGAGAGTACAGGCAGGATGGAGTGGGTGGAGAAGAGTGTCAGGAGTGATTTGTGACAAACGAGTACCAGTAAGAGTGAAAGGGAAGGTCTACAAGAGGGTAGTGAGACCAGCTATGTTATATGGGTTGGAGACAGTGGCATTGACAAAAAGGCAGGAGTTTGAGCTGGATGTGGCAGAGTTAAAGATGTTAAGATTTGCACTGGGTGTGACAAGGGTGGACAGGATTAGGAATAAGTATATTAGAGGGTCAGCCCAGGTTGGAAGGTTTGGAGACAAAGCCAGAGAGGCAAGATTACATTGGTTTGGACATGTGCTGAGGAGGGATGATGAGTATATTGGGAAAAAGAAGCTAAGGATGAAGCTACCAGGTAACAGGAAAAGAGGAAGGCCTAAGATAAGGTTTATGGATGTGGTGAGAGAGGACGTGCAGGTGGTTGGTGTGACAGAGCAAGATGCAGAGGACAGGAAGAAATGGAAACAGATGATCCACTGTGGTGACCCCTAATGGGAACAGCCGAAAGAAGATGATGAAACTTAAAAAATGTAAATTCTGTAGTATATGTGTTATCACTTCATTAATTAATAAAGACCTCTGTACTTCAATACCATACTCTTAAGTTTTGTTGGAGTACAAACTAGTAATACCATATAAGAAGAATCTTGGATGTAGCCAATGCTCCTATGCATATATTATTGTATACTGGATGTATATCCTCTGTCTTTCATGTAATTATGTTATTCATATTTAATGTCATGGCTATTGCTGGTATTGTTCACTTGTATTTATAACAATTGTTTATTCGATTAAATTTGTAGTTAATGTATCTTTGTGTGGAGCTTTTCTCCCCGGGCTTCTGCTGAAAAAGGACCTGTGTCTAGTCAGGTTTTCCCTGTAAAAAAATGTAAATAAATAATAATAACAAATAAAGAAAAATCAATCTTCCTCCCCAATAATATCAAAAATTAGTTGACTGAAATTACCCGAATCCAAACATAAGATCAATGCTGTTTTAGGATCAGTTATCAGGAAGCAGTTCTGGCTGAGGACCTAGTCTGTGTCTGAGGATGAAAAGGCTCAGCTCCTAAATACCCCATTAAACAAGGAATTATTCAGTGGACCCACTTCTTATATGTTTTTCAAAAACCCGGAGGATGGAATATGCAGTCTGAAAAACACATTTCACACTTCTATTCCCAAGTGCAACAGAAATTACCCTTCTAAACAGCATTATTACTGTGGATAGGGCAAAGGGAAAATCTAAGGGTAAGAACACCACTCAGAAGAGAAAATAACATCAGGAGGATGGAGGGAGGCTTGGAAGCCCTTATGCCCTTACCCATCTAGGAAACAGCTGTGACTACCCCACCACCCTCCATATATCTCTCAAGAAAACATACCTTGGGAAGTCAACCTCCTCCACTATCTTTTCATGTTCCTACAATGCAGGGTATAAGCTAACCTGTTGTTATCATTATTAGATAGACATCTCCCTTAAGGAAACCAATCTGTTAGTTGACTTAGCCCTACAGAGTTTTCAGGGGGTACAAGTTCCCCAAGCTCTTTAGGAAAGCCTTGTCCTCCATACCAAAAGAACAGCCACTCTTTGTAGGACCACTTTAGTCAGAAATGTTTGCGGCGGAGGGGGGATGGTAGACAAAATATTTTATTTAAGACTTCCTCATACCAAGAAAGGAGACTTCAGGTGATTTATACTACACCTTATGAAGCAAAGGATACCCTTTGCTTAGTCACTGCTGCAGTCAAAAAGTAAGGTAACCTGCAGCAGGCAGAGCCACGCAGCCACACAGCATTTCAAAGCTCATCCTTTTCCACCACTGCAACAATCTTACATCTGCTACTCTCTGGACATCTCCATGTTTCAATATAAAGGCAGCAATGTGATTGGCCATCATCAGTTTTTCTCTTGCAATGTGGTTTGATCAGTCAGACATTCATTATACTGTATCAGAACCAGGCAGTGTGTGGAATAGCATAAATAAATACCTTTAAGGGATTGGATTCTATTACTTATTTCCCCGCTTCAGTGCTATTAGTGGTTGCAGTTAATTTTTCTGATTAGAAATTTGGTCTTCTGTACATCTGCTCAGGTGTGTTCTTAAATGTGTCTGAAGCTATCAGTCGTGCACAGAAAATGTACTTGCAAAAGACAAATTTAATTCAAAGACAGATACAATAGGTGTGCATATTTTTGTGCCTTGACCGTAATGTTTTCACTTGCAACATTTACATGGGCTTTAGGCCAAAAAACATAAACAAAAGAAGAGAAGCTATCCCAACATATTTAAATAAAAAAATATATATATATATCAACATTTATCAGTGGTCCACCATGATGTGTGATAGCAGCTATCCCAGTGTACTTTTTCAAAAGTCACATTCTAGGCCTAAGGAGTTAAAGGACCCCTCCTCCAGAGCCTTCTCCATCTGTGGACAGTGATAATAAGGTCATGTGTCTACCACCTAGATAGTTACCTACCCCGATGATGTCCTTGAGGAGACCATTATGTCAGAAGACTCAGACACATCAGTCCTAACTAAATGAAAAGCTAAAAATTCACATAGTGAATATCCCTCACACTAGTTGTGAAGTGCCTTGTGACCAAGCAGGTAAAAGAGGACATACCACTGGTGATAGTGGAGGACATTGACTCTGCATCAGAAAGATTCCCATACTTGACCATAAACTGCAGATATTGGGCAAATGTCCAATAATAGAATCTACAGGATCATATTTAAAACATGCATCTGTCATTTCAACCCAACCTCAGAACTGTTTCTCAGCAGCCCTGGAATTCTTAACCCTTCTGCAAACTAGCAAATGGACAATACCAGGTCTTCAATATCAGGCTAACATCTCCACAAATATAACAGAGACTCACCCACTCATCTTGGCCTGAAATGAACCAGACCATGATGATCCCCTGGAAGAGGACTATGACTGGGATTACAGATAGCAAAAGTCCTCTCCTGTTGCTATTAAACAAACAGAGAGGGTATGTTAATCCCAGACACCCCTCCTGATGACCTCACCTTTATGAATACCTTTCTTCTTATGAAGGTCACTTTAATTGGTTTGCTGCTGTGGTTTCTGATGATCAAAAAGGGCCTTAAAGTTATTGGACTATGAGTCCTCCTAAAACCAGTTGTACTGTCCCCTGTTCAAGGAGCCTTATTAGATATGGTTAAAGCCTGCTTACAGGACACGTCATAAAAGGAATGACTAGTGTTTCCTTCATCACATGAGCTGCTCTGAGTCATTGTTGTAAGCTGTATGCAGTGTTCAGAAAATAAAACAGTTTTATTCTTCTGCACAGTTTGAACACTTAATTTTTAATATGCTGGATCGGGAGCATCGGAGGTACCTACTTCAGTCCATAGTTCAATTACTCTTATTCAGTATATGTGACTGTATAACCAAAAAGAGTTATATGATTACTATTTTGTCCGACAGTCCCTTTACTATTATTCAATGATCGTTAACTATCAATCACATTAACAGTACCAAAAATGAATACCATTACCTCCTGTTGCTTTTCAGGTGGTAATAATGTTCTCATCCAGACACTAATTCTTGAAACTGCAGTTTTTTTCTTTTTCTATGAAAATTAGATGAAGAGTTATAAATTGTGGATTGTCTAAATTCACAAAAGCATTCATTCTGAAGGTTTTGTTGTTGTCAGTTATTATCCTACTGTCAAAAGCTGTAGTGTTCAGCCCTTCAACATAGGATTACTTGATGCAGATATGCTGGAATCCAAATTACTCATATTGACACCCTGATGTTGACAATATCCCACTTCTGACCTGTGTCATGTTAATTTTGTGTTCTATGGCATCTGTATAGGAGATCATTGTTTTAGTATATTCAGTTAGATTTTATTTTATCTTATTCAATTTAGATTTTAATATGTCTTCTGTTTATTTCAGCTTATTAATTTCAGTCAAAGCTGTTTCCACTAACATCAGAAAGAAATAAATTTTCTGATGGATTTGCTTTACATCTGCCATTATTTTCTCTGCTTGAGTTTATCCATCTGTTAAAATGAGCACCCTCTTGGACGCACATTTGTCAGATGCACTGTTGTTTCTGGGAAGCACATTATTAGTCTCAACATAAAAATGAAATGATTGAGAAGGATTTTGAAAGATCTCAGTCTGCATAGAGGTACTGCCAGGTCCAAGAACTTTCTCTAAGTTATGATGTTAAAATGAGCAAGTAACTACTTACATTTAAGTTGTTTGGTTTTATCACGCAATTCCTTAAGTTCATCAGAAAGTCTTCACAAATTATTTTGGGACCAAGGATGCCAATACATGAAAGTTTCTATCATCTAACTGTTTTATGTTAAAGTGAATACACCACCTTAAGCACCAATATCACTTAGTCCAATAAATCTTTTTTTCTCTAGCACGCTATTGATTAGAAACAGACGGAGTTATATTTTGCTCAGGATGACCTGAGAACCTGCTGCCTTCTTAATGGCATGCAGTGTTATATGCAGGGGCTGTATGAGACAGAGATAATCTACATAGTTACCCAGTGAATTAACAATTCACTTCTTTAGTTTCTAGGCTAACCTACCAGAAACAAAAACACATTTCTTACTGTGCTATTCTGATTACTTGCTGACATATTGATTTTAAGACTTTCTTCAGCTTGCTTTGAAATGACTGATTGCAAAAATGTAATTTGCACTCCTCTGTACAGTCAGAAGGTCTGTTTACAACTTGCTATACTGGTTATATCAATTAAAATGAAGCCATAAAAAGCATAAAATATAACTGTAATAAATGTGCCACATTTTCCTAAATATTGTTAATACGGTTTTTATATGCTTAACCACATGCAGAGCACTCCTGTAAATACACACACACACAAACACACACACACACACAAACACATATACATATTTCTATAATATCTATACCTATATTATATATATATATATATATATATATATATATATATATATATATATATATATATATATATATATATATATATCTTGTTATCCGTATTAGTATAATACATTTTTCAGAAAAAAATCAGAAAAACACAAATTAGCTGTCACATGTAATTTTCAGTAATGTGCCTGAATGAGTCGACTGTATTTCCCAATTACTCTGAAAGCCTGGGTGAGCTGTTATTTACCTCATAAACTGAGAACAAATACATCTACCCTGTAGTTCCTTTAATGAAGTGCAAAAGTCAGCTAGCCAGCAGCTTATTTAATAAAATGAAAGGGATCAGTGAGAAGGCAATGCATTTAATAAAAATGCAGGAGTTGCTGATCAAGCAGGTTTTACTTTGAATGCATTCAAAGCTGGTGATTAAAGTGAAACTTTAACAAATGAAAAACACTGTTGCGCTATTGTGTGTGGAATTTAACAATGTGAGAAAGCTCAAGAGGAGATAGTTCTCTTAATATACCGAAAAGTCCAGTAAGCAGGCTCATTTTTAATAAGATTAAAATGCTGGTAGACTGACTTCAGCATAAATAATTTTGCAAGCAGTGGTGAGGCAGCAGGGATTTGTTCTTAAAACAATATGCAGAGTTAGAATCTTACAGCAGGCCGTCTTATTTCCCAAGCTAAATGAGTACTGGCTTGCTGTAGAAATGCTTAGAATGCTATCCTGAGAGTGGACTGAGTGTGTGTGTGGGGGCTTTGCAGAAAGTACCTTCTGTTATTAACAGAAAAATGTGTCATCAAAACCTATTAAGCTATGCCCTTACTGCAGTAGCAGTGACGCCCAGGAAAAGAGAGGCAGACTGCAGCATGAGCCAAGTCATTTGGCAAAGGGAAAAGATGAACACATCAGTGTTTTTGTTAGCAAACTAGAAAATCTCCCCTACAATTTCTTTCTTTCTTTCTTTTCTATAATTCACAATTACATTGTTATCTAAGGGTCTAGGCAGGTCAGGTACCGGACAAAACAGAAGATTTCAGGTAAGCATCAGTGTTGTTAAACAATTTTTTTTACATATACAATGTTTGTAATAAAAGTCAGATTGTCTTTCAGAATATTTAATAAAGCCAAGATTCAATTGTCTGACTTCTAGAGTAAATGAAATATTAACTTATGAGGTAACATAACTTTGTAATAAAGCAATAAAAGCTTTACTTAAGTGTTGTACTTGCCAGTGTGCATAATAGGCTATACAGGCAAACATGATTTTCCTGATTTTTAAACTACTGTAATAGTACCTCATTTATCACAGATTCCAGCTTTCTTTCTAGTCACCAGGATTAGTTCTTCCTAGTGATAATATAGGTTGTTTCTACTGATGATATCTATCTATATATATATATATATATATATATATATATATATATATATATATATATATATATATATATATAAATGGATTACTATCAAAATTTTGGTTGCACATCGCCGTTTACTCGTATTATCAAATGAAATCTATGAAAACTGGACTGCCATAATTCCATATTTCCGAAAGAACACCGAACTTTGACATTCACTTCTGGTTTTGGACCTAGAAATAAGTGCTACAATGGGTCGAGAGGGGGTGAGATTTAGCAGTCTGGAATATCGGTGTTCGCAACTGCAGCATTCGGAGTTTGGACATTCCACATTCTGACTTGGTGAAAGCGCAATTGAAATTTTGATGGTAAAATGGTAAACCTATCTAAATATATATATATATATATATATATATATATATATATATATATATATATAGATAGATATAGCTATGTGTGTGTGTGTGTTTGTGGGTGTGTGTGTGTGTGTGTGTGTGTGTATAACACTAATACAAATGTAAATGATGCCACTCATTTACATAGGTTCATAAGTTCATAAGTGTTTACTAGGCTAACGACCACAAGGGCCTCTTTAAGCCTAGCTATGCATCCCAAATCTCTGACATGTTCTGGTACTCTTGATATTTATCAGCAGGGGCTTGGGAGATAAAACATTTACAAGCAGGGGTCTGGCAGATGAACCTTCTACTGGACGCCTGTGTCCATTAGAGACATAGGTGCCAAGCCAGGGATCATACCTTGGAACCTCTCAGAGCAAGAAATCTGGACAAAGCCTAATGGAAGATAAAGGCCCAAAAATAAGGACAATTTTTAAGTATTGGTCTGACAAAGTTAGAAGTTGATCGAATTTTATAAAGGGTATGATGTCAAAAACTCAAATTTCTGTCATTATTTTCTGACTTCAGTCCTCAATGATTTGCCAATGATTTGCAAGAAATCCACAATTTTTGAAGAAACAGAGCAACAATATGAGGCAAAAATCATATGCCAGGAATGACTTTCCTGTTCCCCATCCAATTGTCCAAGTTACACTTGAATTTGGTTTGGGAGGAACTCTGTTTCACATGGATGGGGAGTCTGTTTAGGAGATGGGTTAGTCTCTGGGATGCATACTTGTCTCTCCAGCAGGTGATGTTTATATCACAGACAAGGTTTAATTCTTTAGACTGGGTAATTCCAGTGTTGTTTGTTTTGTGGATATGCAGGAGGTTCATCAGAGTGGGGTCTGACAATGGCCTGTATGCCAGGCATAGATCTTCCCTCAACAGCTTGTAGGAGACCGAATACAGGGATAGGGCCTTGAGGCAGTCTGAGCAGAACATTTTATTTATGCTCTGTATTTTTTCAGTGAGGAAGGGTGGCCATGGTGGTGCAGCAGTTAGTATTGCTGCCTCACAGCAAGAAGTTCTCTGGTTCGATTCTTGCCTGTGGTGCTTTCAGTCTGGAGTCTCCATGTGGGTTTACTCTGGGTACTCCAGTTTACTCCCACATCCCCAAGACATGCAGTAGGTAGATTGGACACTCTAAACTGGCCCTAGGTGTGAGTGTGTGCTTTCTGTGGAAGGTTGGGCACTGGGCTGGCAACTCAACACTGTAAAACTCCACTACCAGTTTTGAAACTTAGATGTTCTAATATAGACCCGACTGGATACATGTCCATTTTCAATGGAGGCAGGAGTAGAAAAGCTCCACAAATCAATTACAAGCAATTATAAGGAGTATAACAGCAGCAATCATATTTACATAGACAGTACATAAGCATGAAAATTAAAATTAGATACATGGACAAAAAACATCTTTTACAATTTTTTACAGTTACAATGAGCCAATACATAAGTAAGAAGAATTACAGAATAAGATACAAAAATGAGAGCTGCATCTTGAAAGTTTCATCTTTTACAGTTTTATACAGTTAGATTGTGTACAAGTTTGACATAGTCAGGTTGATAGTAATAGGTAAAACAACAGAGTTGAGTGGTAAGACATATATAGACTAAGTATAAAAGCAAGTGTAAAGATAGAGAAAAATAGAAAACTATAAAAAACTGCCTAGCAGTGTTTTTGTCCCCTATATGTATAGGCACTAACTGAGAGGTTGGGTGTAGAGTTGACACTGTGAGGAAGCTGGAAATTAAAAAAAGCTGCAGTTCCTCTTAGCAGTATAATTCTGAAACAGAGACCAGGAGATTAGCGAAGAGGGTAGATATGGTTGTGGAGATTAGCCTGGGGGTGAACTTAAACACATCCATGTGAGTTTTAGGTGTTCTTTGAGTAGTCTTTTAAATGTAACCTTTGAGTCTGTTGAGGTAATAGCAGAGGATAGGGAGTTCCAAGGATTTCTTGGCATTTACTTTTAATCCATGGCTCTGTCACCAGTTGTTTGTCTGTGTGCAATTTATTCAGTACAAGTGTAAATAAAGCAGGATCTTCTACAAGTGTCTTTTTCCATCGAAAATGCTATACACACATTTTGCATTTTATGCTGTGAAGCACTGTCATCATCTGTGCAAATTCTCGGTGCCAAGTCTCCACGCTTTTGGGGTAATCTTTATGTGTACAGCTTGTGTTTTGTTTACCCACCTTAGGATGAGATGTTAAACTGAGGTCTCATCTTCTGTGCATTGGTGATAGCTCAGCTGGATATAAAAGATCCCACTGTACCTATCAAAAAGAGAAGGGGCTTTTTATTTATATACATTAGTCAATTTTCTATATATAATTTTTCTCTGTATATAACACAAAATAGAATAAATTAACTCTAAAGTACAGTGTAATAAGTAAATGTACATAGATAGTCATTTAAGCATATTTTAACAGTCTGAATTTTACCCCCATCTCTTTACCACAGCAATTTTTATTCTTCTCATAATAATTTCATAAACCCACATTTTATTATACAGTGCAATCCCACATTTTATTATACAACAGTTCTTCACATCCTGTATTCCAGATTATCCATACAGTACTTATTACTATCCTATCTGTCATATATTCTCCTTCTTTCTTTATGACATAAAGCCTATCACATATCGCATCTAAATCGAAGTCAAACTCATATTCACTTTTAAACCGTTTTCATACTTCTTTAACTCAATCACATTCCAGCAATGTATGCTCAGTAGTGTCTACCACCTTGTATAATTGACGTAAACATTCACCCATCTGCTTATATTTCATTTGACCCTTGGCTGGTAATTTGTGCAACATTACTATCCATAAAAAACAATGTTTCATTTTCCCCCATCTAAATATAACCTGCCTTTCCTTTGTTGCTCTTTTATTAAGGTTGATGGTTGGTATAATGATAAAACTGTTTACCTCACAGACACAAAGTGAAGGCTTGATTCTCACCTTTTAAAGGGAAATTGTCTAGGTTTAAAATGGTCCATAAGGGCACTCCACTAGTATTTACCTATGAAATTAATAGTTATACTTTATATTTCTTCTTAATTTCCTCATACCATGCTTCCCCACTTTTATATACATCCTCTACCATAATTTGCAAGTCTAATTTATTTACTATAATCTTTAACATCCTTATTTTCATGTTCCCTTCTACTTTTCCAGATGCCCTCTGTCATCCAAATTTTTTTTTATTTCCTTACATCATCCTCCTTTATATTCATTCTTATTTGCCACCATATACAGTATCCAATATAAATTATTTGAAGCTAAATGTGCAATTGAATTTCTTAAACCAATCTTTCCATTTGCTTTTTAAACTATAGCACTCTTTTTATAACAGTATTTAACCTTAAATTCCAAATGACCTAATGATTCTTAATCTGGACAACTTGGAAATGCATACACCAACCCTGTGTATCCCAGTTTCTCCAACATACATGTATGCATAAAATACACTCTTTTTTTTCTAATACCTCCTTCCATTGCCCTACTACTTCTCTCTTCCTAAACTTTATCCCCATTATAGTTAGCTCACTCTCTGAAAAAAGAAATCCTTCCAGTGTTTATATCATCTCCAATTCCTTTACTTTTATCTTTGTTCAATACTAATCCTATTTTATTTAACTCTTTCTCAACTATATAAATAATTTCTTAAAGACACACTTTATTCTTAGCAATTATCACTAATTCAACAGCACATATCAAAAATAAAAAAAGTCATAGAGTACAAACTGAAGCAGATTGAACCCACTCAAAATAATGCAGGCTGCAAATCATCACACAGTTGTAGAATGCAGAATCCACTTTATTGACTTCAGAACATCAAAATCCAAGGATGAGCACTTTCATCCACAAAGATCTAGACTTGATCAGACAATTTACCCCACATAGTTACTTCCTTCTTATACAGTTCAAACAGGAAGTTCCACCCAGTCATCAACTAATCAGTTATGTCATTAAAAGCACAATATTTACAGTCACTGAATTTAAAAAGCAGACAAAATATACAAACTTAAAAAGTTCATGGAACACACCACCCTAAAAAATACACTATATATAAGCACTGCTTCATAAAATGACAATGTACAATAAATATTTAAATATGTTGAATATGTTAAAACAATAAATATGTGAAATTAAATACTAAAAACTAGATATAGTACAAAATGTTAAGAGAAATAAATACACTTTAACATAATAAATACTGAACATGTGAATTATTTAAAATGTTAAAATGCATAATGGAGAAATATATATATATATATATATATATATATATATATATATATATATATATATAGGTCTATCTGATAACGCCGAAAGCTGAGAAGAACGACAACGAGATAATCGACAATGGAAGATCGATAACGGAGAAGACCGAAAGTTGAAAATCTCGACGCTGAGAGCACTGACATGTTAAGGTAAGTGTGTGATAGGGAAGGACGTTAAGGTCAGGATGTGGGTAAGATAAGTGTGTGATAGTGACAGATGTTAGGGTAGGGTGCAGGTCAGGTAAGTGTGCGATAGTGACGGACTTTAGGTTTAGGGGCGGGTTAAGTGAGTTAGGGTTAGGGTGTGGGTAAGGTAAGTGTGCGATAGTGACGGACTTAAGGGTTAGGGGCGGATTAAGTGAGTTAGGGTTAGGGTGTGGGTAAGGTAAGTGTGCGATAGTGACAGACTTAAGGGTTGGGGCGGATTAAGTGAGTTAGGGTTAGGGTGTGGGTAAGGTAAGTGTGCGATAGTGACAGACTTAAGGGTTAGGGGCGGATTAAGTGAGTTAGGGTTAGGGTGCAGGTAAGGTAAGTGTGCGATAGTGATGGACCTTAGGGTTAGGGTTTGGGTTAATGTTAGTGCATAGATAGTTGTGTATGTAAGGTTTAATGTAGATTTGTAAGGTTTTTGGTGTACTTGCGTTGCGTGTGCATTTTTTGGGGAAAGGTATTTGTTTTGTTGATTGTCGGGATTGTGGTTTGTCGGGCATGTGAAGTTTCGTGTTTTTGAACTTTCGGTTTTGTCATGTCGGTTATTTCGTCGGTATTTTGGCATGTCGGTGTTATCAGGTAGACCCATATATATATATATATATATATATATATATATATATATATATATATATATATATATATATATATATATATATATATATATACATATATATATATATATATATATATATATATGTATATATATATATATATATATATATATATATATATAAATATTTTTTTATCTTTCCAATGCCTTTAGTTTTAAAATTGGGCTAATGGAAATATGCTCATTCAGGCCTGACCAGTTCCCTGCATTCAAACGTAATTGCCAGTATAATTCTCTTTTCTCAAGTAATAGTGACCATCCACCACCCCTCATGTTGATACTGATATTGTCTATAATAAAAAAATGGAACTTATGGTCATTGTATTCCAAAACATGTTTGCTAAGATAATTAGTTTATTTTTTATTCCTTATGTCATATAGGTGTTCGTATATGCAATTTTTAAACTTTCTATCAGTCTTTCCTATGTAAAAGCAAGAACAGGTGGTACACATGGCACAGTAAATCACTTTCTCCGAGTTACAATTGTATTTCTTATTGATTCTGATTGTGATATTATTGATGTCAAAAATATTGCCTTCTTTAATGTAACTACAATAATTACATCTGCCACATTTGTTCATAGAACCTGACCTGTGGTTTGGGTAAGAGTTACTGCTCTCAAATATGTTTTCATATTCTTGCCTTTCCTATATACTCTAATAGGTTGTAGTCCTATTAATGGTCTGACATTCTTATCATGTCTCAAAATAGATCAGTTTGTTTGTTAAGATGTTTCTTAGTATGTAACTATCTTGAGTAAATACAGTGATGAAAGAATTCTTATAATCATATGACTGACAGTGGTCCTTCCACCAGTAATCAAGAAACTAACAGTGTTGCAAGTAAGAATGATTATAAGACTTCTTTCATCACTGTATTTACTCAAAATAGTTACATACTAAGAAACATCTTAACAAAAAACTGGTCTATTTTGAGACATGACAAGAACATCAGACCATTAATAGGACCACAACCTATCGTGGTATATAGGAAAGGCAAGAATATGAAAAACATATTTGAGAGCAATAACTCTTACCCAAACCACAGGTCAGGTTCTAGGAACAAATGTGGCAGATGTAATTACTGCAGTTACATAAAAGAAGGCAATATTTTTGACATCAATAATATCGAAATCAGAATCAATCAGAAATACAATTGTAACTCAGAGAAAGTGATTTACTGTGCCATGTGTACCACCTGTTCTTGCTTTTACATAGGCAAGACTGATAGAAAGTTAAAAAATTGCATATACAAACACCTATATGACATAAGGATAAAAAAGAAACTAATCATCTTAGCAAACATGTTTTGGAGTACAATAACCATAAGTTCCAGTTTTTTATTATAGATAATATCAGTACCAACATGAGGGATGGTGCATGGTCACTATTACTTGAGAAAAGAGAATTAAACTGGCAATTACATTTGAATGCTGGGAACTGGCCAGGCCTGAATGAACATATTTCCATTAGCCCAATTTTAAAAATAAAGGCATTGGAGAGATTAAAAAAACACACACACACACACATATATATATATATATATATATATGTATATTTCTCCATTATGCATTTTAACATTTTAAATAATTCACATGTTCAGTATTTATTATGTTAAAGTGCATTCATTTCTCTTAACATTTTCTACTATATCTAGTTTTTAGTATTTAATTACACATATTTATTGTTTTAACATATTCAACATATTTAAATATTTATTGTACATTGTCATTTTATGAAGCAGTGCTTATATATAGTGCATTTTTTAGGGTGGTGTGTTCCATGAACTTTTTAAGTTTGTATATTTTGTCTGCTTTTTAAATTCAGTGACTGTAAATATTGTGCTTTTAATGACATAACTGATTAGTTGATGACTGGGTGGAACTTCCTGTTTGAACTGTATAACAAGGAAGTGAATATGTGGGGTAAATTGTTTGATGAAGTCTAGATCTTTTTGGACGAAAGCGCTCATCCTTGGATTTTTATGTCCTGAAGTCAATAAAGTGGATTCTGCATTCTACAACTGTGTGGTGATTTGCAGCCTGCATTACTTTGAGTGGGTTCAATCCAGCTACTTCTTCTGGCTTTTGTGTTTATCTACATATCAAAAATATTTGAATCCTTACCCCCATCTCTTATTTTCTTTATTGCCATCGTAGCTCTCTCCATGCATCTCAGTATGACAGCATTCATAAGTAATGCAAACAAAACTGCAGTCATGGGGCAACCTTCATCACTCCCTTCTTAACACAACCCCTTTCAACAATTCATCCATTAACCATTATTTTATTCCATGCATTACTATACACAAAATGCAACAAGGTTTCCACCTTTCCAAACCCATAATCTCAAATAATTTCTAACATACTCATGTTCTATACTATTGGATGCTTTTCCAATACCACAGACAGCTACCTTACACTCACGTTTTGTCTCTCACAACAGTCAACTATATCTTTTATTGTAATCAGCATAACTCTAACCGGTCTTTCTTCTACCCCACAAATTATTGTTTACAGTGCCTTCCCTATTACTTTATCAACTATATTGTATAATATTTTCATGAAGAAATTATAGGGTGCATTAGTTAATGTCAGCAACCTACAATTTCTTATGTTTTATTTTTCTTTTTTAAAAAGTAATTGTCCCTTTACACACCTCTATATTTTTCTCTTTTTCCAAGCTCTAACCACTACTTCATAACTTTTACTATTACACACTTTTGATAATCTCCCATATTTCTATGAAATGTATACCCTAGCCTGTGTGGCTGTGATGCAATATCTATATTTACTTTTTAACACCACATCCAACTCAACTTAAACTTCTTAATTTCCCCATTTCATTTTTTCTCTTTATCACTTTTCTATCATATAATACTCTCACATACTTGCCTACAACTCTCACAATTCCACTTTGGTTATTATTCCCAGGATTCATGAAGCTTGCGCCAGGCACCGGAGTAGCGTCAGCAATCTAATGCCAAATATGGCCGCCAAGAATTCAGGTACGAGCTGTTTCCACGTGGACTACCAGTGTATACCAGAGCTGCGCAGCTCCCGGTGCATGTATGCTAATTACTCAATGTGCAGCAGTGTAGCATGCAAATGAAGGTATATAGTGATTCATGAAGTTGTGCAGGCGTAGCGTAAGCATGAAGAAATGTAAACCAAAAAAAGGTTTACATTTTTTCAAACATAAAATTGGAGCCAAGAAAGCAGACCAAACTTATGTATTATAATGTTAATATATGCCAGTAGCTAAATATATAGCCAATGGCATAAAAAAGCATGCACAACACATAAAACATAACATTTAATGTCATAGCCACACTAACGCAAAGTAAAACCGCAGTGCATCGGTGTGCAAATGGGATCACAATGAAAATATATTTAGATGTCATAAAACTGCAATGTAACACAATTCATGAATTCCCCATAATAGTCAATGGCATGCATGCTACACCAGAAACATGGCACAAGGGTTGCTAAGGGTCTGTGACAGTGTTCTGCGCGTTAACTAGGAATTAGTCAATGCCATGCAAATGAGTCAAGTAATACTGAATCGCAAACTCCCCGCCAGCATAAGGATGTACCACACAGAGTAGCGGTACAACACCGAGGTGTGGCCTGGAGGTAAACATGACATCAAGAGAGGGGTGCGCCACCATAGCTGTAAGCACATTGGAGCATTGCTAATCCAGGTTGCCTGTTGCTAAGCAAAGCCGCAGGATAGGGGTGTGGAAGTAGCAATAGCTTTGCTTAGCTGAGAGCACACAACGTAACTGAAAGTGAATGTGAATGTGGATGAAAACACTTTTGAAACCCGGTAAACGGCTGTGCGCGGTGCACACCATAGCTGAAACAGGAAGGATATGGGAAGACAATAAGGAAATGCTGCAGCATGGTAATTGGAGTACAAATGAGTAATTAACACCTAGGAACTCACAGTGGGCCATTGACAACAGCTAACAAGGCTGCTAGTAGCTACCGGCATAACAGGAAAGGGGAGGTGCCGTACTGCAAAGAAAAGAGAACTGTCACAGCGGTACAAAGCAAACTTGCAGTAGATCAGCTACATAACACATTTCGCAACCAATCCTGTGTTGCCAAAGTACAAAACAAGAAAGCAGGCAGCTGGATGCATGCCTGACAATAGGAGGGGAATCGGGTTGAAAAGTGAAGTAAAGGGCAATAGATGAATCATGGCAGCCAAGCGTAAGTCAACACCAAAGGCCCCACAATAGCAGTACCTGCTGTAAAACCCATAATTAAGATAACCTGCAGCTGGAATTGCACATACACACCCAATTACACCAGCATCATCCATTGCACAATAGTATAAGGTGTGAAAGCCCCCCACACACACTTGGGTATTCCCAGGCACTCTGCACCATTGGTGTATAGAGACGGGGAACTTTTAATATGTACATGTTAGGGGCTGCCATAGCTTTGATTCACCAGCATGTGTTGGAGACTGACGGTGGTATGGAGGATGATGCTGACAACCATCTCAGGCACCGGAGGAGGAGAAGAGTGTTCTGACCCAGGGTAACCAACCAGGGGCTACATGATCTGGAGATAGAGAGTTACAGGGTGGACAGGGACACCATACAGCAACATGTTGAGCTGTGCCGGCCATGCCTCAGAGCCAGAAATAACAGAGGGGAACCCATCCCAGTGGACACAAAGGTATGTGTAAGCTTGAGAATACTAGCCACAGGTACCTTTCAAAGGCCAACTGGGGATATCTTGGGGATCTCACAGGCATCAGCATCCAGGGTACTCCACCAGTTCCTGGATGCCATGTTACCACATGCCAATGAGCACATATACTTCCCCTGAATGCAGGAGGAGTTGGCCAGCAATATGCGTCTCTTCCACCATGTGGCAGACTACTGGAAGTACTGGGTGCAATAGACTGCACGCACATACCCATCAAGACACCACCTGGTGAGCAGGGTAGGCGCTACATAAACCTCAAGGGATACCCCTCCATCAACTGCCAGGCTGTGTGCAATGCCCAGGGCATTATCATGGATGTGTGTGCTGGCAGCCCTGGAAGCTATTACGACTGTCACACCTGGCATGCCTCACAGGTGTATCAGGTATTTGCCAGGGGAGACATCCCATATGGCCAGATGGTGGGGGATGCTGGCTCTGCACTGGAACCATGGATGATGACTCCCATCAGGAATGCACACACAGCCACACAAGAATGCCATAATGAGGCACACGCAGAAACCAGAATCATCATAGAGCGCTTGTTTAGGATGCTGAAATCACGGTTCCATTGCTTGGACATATCTGGTGGACCCTTGCAGTACTCTCCAGACACATGTGCCCACATCTTTATAGTATGTGCCATGCTACACAATATGATCCTGTGGAAACAGCTGCAGCAGGGACAGAATGTTGAAGGCCCTCACAGCCCACCACCATTGCCAAGGACCCCACAGGCACAGAGGGACTCAAACCACGAACACACTGTGCCAGCCCTAGTAGGCAGATGGAGGTGTGCCCAGTATGCTCATGCCTTAGCAAAGAGGGAACATATAGCACACACACTGACAGTGTAGGCACTTATGGACTGACACCCTTCACCTGCACACACAGCAAACATGGATGGCACACACACACGACCACCTGTAAATTGTCATGTATAGGTGGTCTACTGTGTGCATCATACATAGGTAGCCCTCAACTATTGTACACACAACTGCCATTGGCACAAGGTAAGTCAATATCTGAACAGTAAATTAAGCTACCAGCATGTATCCATACTGTATGTATAGGTTCATAGATACATAGGTAGGTACATGCCTAACTGCCCGAGGCCACTCAAAAGCATAGCCAAAAAGTGTCTGCTATCACCACCCCATTGATTAACTAACTGTCCCTCTGTGAAGCAGAGCCAATTGCAGGATCCCTGGGGTGTATCCACTGTTCCCCACCCATTCTGCAAGGATTCCCTGGAGTGTTAGTGAGGGGGTTTGTATAATGTAATCAGGGATGTAGTTCCAAATAACGGGGAGTACCCATGACAGGAATCTTCTCAGATGATTTACATGTTACATAGTATACCTTAACCACAGCTTGCAGATATATAGGTAGTATTCCACAGAATAATAAACATTTGGAACACACAACCACTGAAATGTGCATTAATCACCCTTGCACTACCAGTGCCTGCTCTGAGAGGTAAAATTACCACTGCCAGGATTAGAACACGCAACCATGTACACAATCTTTACAATAACCTACCACTAAGCTACCTGAGATGTACCAATGGCAGTTGTATATACTGACAGGTTAAAACACAAAAGGTAGGAATGTGTGGAAATAAGACAAACCAGCATGTACCCAATGAAAGGTGTATGCTATATATATATATATATATATATATATATATATATATATATATATATATATATATATATATATATATATATAGGTTAATAGGTTCATAGGTTCATACTAGGCTATCTGCCCTAAGGCATTTATAAGCCTAGCCCAAATTTTTGTGGCTTACGCCACCCCTTATATGAAAAAATACTGTGCCCATTAGTTTGTTGTGCCTCTGTCCAGCAGTGACACAGAGATGATTCAGGGTAAACCTCGATCTCCCATCCACAGGTCTAGATTTCTCTTGAACAGAGTCAGCGAGGTGCTCTGCCTCACATGGACCGGGATTTTATTCCACAGCATAGGGAGTCTCTGAGTGATAAATCTATCCCTCCAGCATGTCCTATTTATATTCGTGCTAAGGTTTAAGTCGCTTGCTCTAGTGGTTTTGGTGGATTTGGATTTTTTGAGGTGGAGCATGTCCATTAATTCCGGGTTGGACATGGCCTTGTATGTCAGGCACATGTCACCTCTGAGCAGACGGTATGCGACTGAACAGAGCTGGAGTTTCTTCAATCTGGCAGCATATGATGGATTTTGGAGTGCCTTTATCCTTTTGGTGAGGAACTTTTGGGGTCTCTCCAATTGCTGCAGATGTCGGGTGAGATACATCCCGAATGGGGCATTGTACTCGATCATTGGTCTGATAAGTGAAGAGTACAGGGGAACAATGACCTCACTAGATCTGGATGTGAATCCCTTCATGATCAGGTGGGCAATGTAGAAGGTCTTTCTAACCACTTTAGCAACATGAGTGTCAAAAGAAAGGCCACTGTCAACCTGGGTCCCGAGGTCCCTGATAACCTCTTCTGTGCTTAGTGGATTGCCACCTATATGGTAGCTTGGGGTTACCTTGTTTTTCCCGAAGGGCATGACTATACATTTTTTGGTGTTTAACTTCAGGCCATGGCTCTGGCACCAGCTATCTGTTTCCGTGAGTCCCTTCTGAAGGATATCCATGTCCGATGCACTTTCCACTATGGCCAGTTTGCAGTCGTCTGCAAACTTTGTCAGCCAAAGTCCTCCCATGTTGGCCTGTACTTCTGAGAAGTAGATGCCAAACAATAGGGGGCCAAGGACCGAGCCCTGTGAGACACCACTTGTGACCGGCTTGGAGTCTGACATAGCGCCAGCAACTCTAACCCTGTGGGTTCTGTCCTTAAGCCAGTTTGCAACCCATCTTGTGACATATGGGTTTACATTTAAGCTGGTAAGTTTTTCTACAATACCTGAGTGGGGTATTGTGTTGAAAGCCTTTGCAAGGTCAAGGTAGGCTGTATGGACTGCCTTTCCCTCATCAATGGCCTTGGTGACTGTTTGAAGAAGTCACCAAGTTCAAAAGGCATGATCTTCCCTTGACAAAGCCAAACTGGGTCGGGTCCAATGTCTGCAAGTACCCTATATCTTTGTTTATGAGCTCCATTATGATCCTCTCCATAGCTTTGCAGACTAGACTTGTTAAGCTTATGGGGCGGTAATTACCAGGGTCTGTAGAGGCGCCGCGTTAGTGGAGTGGGACCACAGTTGCCGTACGCCACTCCTTGGGCACGTATCCTGTGGTAAGGCTGAGATTAAACAGCTGCCTTATGTGCGGGTTTAATTCCTCATTTAGCTCATGTAGCACACAGCTGGGGACACCATCCTGTCCCATTGATGCTGTGTTTTTAGCTTTAGAGAGCAGCTTTCACCTGCATTTGAGATGTCCGGGAGGCTACACTCGGCTGGGATAGTTATCTCTCCTTTAGGGGAGAGGGTGAAGTTTGCACTGAACCTGTCTGCCAGTATGTTGGCAATGTCTGTGGGTTCAGTGATTTTTGTATCATTTTGGACTAATTCTGAGCATATCTGGGAGTTTCCACCCAGGTTCCTAACATAGCTGAAAAAGGCCTTATGATTGTCCTTTGAATCCATGGCAATTTTTCTCTCAAAATTGGCCTTAGTTGATTTTATGAGTGCTCGTATTTTTTACTAATAATGATCAGGGTGACTTCCCTTTTATGGATTTTGTTCTATCATGTAATAGCTTTCTCCTCTTATTGTAAAGTTTGTTAATGGCTGGGGTCCACCAGACTGGACGTTTGCCCTTTGTGGAAAGAGTCTTGGTTTTATTTGGGATTGCCTGATCCATGCAGTCCTGGAGGTGTTCATAGAAGGCATTTGTAAGGGCTTCCGCAGCTTGGGTTGTGGTTTCCACTGGCTCAGGGGCCTTGAAGGATACCACACCAGTCTTGAGTAGTGTGAAGTTTGCTTTAGAAGTTCTTCACTATGGTCTTTTGTTTGGGGTGGGGGCGGGATGTGGATTTCCAGTGAGATTAGTTTATGATCAGATCTCACCAATGAGGGATATACTTCCGGTGTGGAGCATTTTGTCCCCATGTTTGTGACAATGAGATCTAGTATATTTTCTCCTCTCGTGGGAACAGTGACTAGCTGTTCCATGGCATTTGAATTTATGAACTCCAGGAACCGTTGGGCTAGAAAGTTAGGGCTTGAGTAATGTTCCCAGTCTATATTCGGGTAGTTGAAGTCACCCAGTATGATGGTGTTTGGAGATACATTTATACCCTCCAGTGTCTTCAGGAAGGCTGTGTGGGGTTCCTGAGTTTGAGAGGGTGGCCTGTAGCATGCTACAATTTGTAGAGCAGTTTTGCCTATGGTTAGTTGCACCTGGATGGTTTCGAAGCCGTGCATTGCCACCAACCTGGAGGTGTGGGTATCCTTTATGAATATGGATACACCCCTCCTTTTGTGGTGTGGTCCGGTTTTGGGGCGGGCATGATATGAGGTAAAACCTAATAGTGCCAGGGTGCTCTCAGGAGCCTTGAACCAGGTTTCAGTTACAGCACAGACATCGATGTTCTCCATACTGAGAAGGGCCTCGAGTGCGTGCATTGGGGCTGGAACGCATGATATAAGGTAAAACCTAATAGTGCCGGGGTGCTCTCAGGAGCCTTGAACCAGGTTTCAGTTACAGCACAGACATCGATGTTCTCCATACTGAGAAGGGCCTCGAGTGCGTGCATTTTGAGATTTAGACTTCTGGCATTGAGCAGCATTACCCTCAGTTTTTTCCCATTTTTGTTTTCTAGGGTTGTAGGTTTAGAGCCTTGCCTAAAAAGGGCACTATGGGGGTGGCAAGAGCCTTAGCCAATATCCAGAATCCCAGGGATATATATATATAATATATATAAATCAACATATATATATATATATATATATATATATATATATATATATAGAGAGAGAGAGAGAGAGAGAGATGTCAATATATAGAGATATACATATATATCTAGATATATAGATAGGTTAACAACATCTACATAACCATGGAGGTACATATAAATGGGATACCTACCACATACCGGCTTGACATACCGACACGTGTAAACACGAGGCTTAAAGTCCGAAAGACCACAGTACTGAAACACCAGAAGCACAAGGTTTAAAATCCTGATGTTAAGGGACATTTAGTCAGTGCTTCTGGTGTTGCGGTTCAGGTAGGTTACTGTGTGTAAGTGTGTTTCTGAGGGCTGTAGTGTGTGTAAGTGCATGTTCTGAGTGTAGTGTATGTTCCTGGGGGACTGTAATGTATGGGTGTGGGTTTGCTTTGTGCGTCTGTTTGTGCGATCTAGGAGGTAGAATATTAAAGTAGAGTGGTGTGGGGGGTGCAGACACCCACATGGGAGGTGTATGGGGGCTCACCCACCTGCTCATACATAGTGCAGGATGGTTTGTTTGGATGTGGTGGGTAGCAGTGTGTCTGTGTGTGTGTGTTCCATGTTTGTGTTAATTTCGCGAGTTACTGTCGCTGTCGGTAATATGGGGTATGGGAGTCTGGGCCCGATACTGTGGGCGTCAGAATTGTGTGGTTTCGGGATTCCATAGGTATCCCGTATACAGCGGTTGAAGTGTTCATATATGAGTATAACATGGACCATAGCAATCACATATTCCGCCACAACCAAACTTTATGAACAAAGGATATGGAGAGTATATGCCTATACACTATTACAAATATGTGCTATGGACATGAGCCAATTATAGGGTTACCACCTGTCCCACTTTGTGAGGGACAGTCCCTTTTTGGGCAGTTGTGTTCTGACCAAAAATATTAAACATGGCAAATGTCCTGAGATTGTAGGATATAATTATGTAACATATGTAATGTAACAGTTGCATACAATAGTTCTTTCTGTATCTAAAATACCGACATGTTACAAAAAACAGGATAAGCAACTAAACTGCTACAAGAATAAGCTTATATTTAGGCAAAAAAGGAAAGTTCTATCCCTTGTACTGACTGTGGGTTTGTGTTGGCCTGTAAAATATGATGTGTGTCCCGACAATGTCCCACTATGGCCATTTGAAAAGGTGGCAACACTAACCAAAGAGGGTCAGTCACCAACACAACTCCAGTGACTGCAAATACCTATGACAGAAATACACAGCTTTCATGTAGCAATACTTTATTACATTCTGATGTATTGCAGAAAGGATTCAAGGACTAACATCACCTGCATGCTATACAGGAACCAATTAACAGTGCCTTAATGAATCAGCCTGCAATTATCATAGTATTAGTCCACTAAAGTATAGGTGTTCAAATAGGGAAGAAACCCTCATGCACATATTGATTATGTATAAAAGCAGTTCCTACACACCTGCATCTGCTATGTACACCCAACAACATCACCCCCACACCCAAACAAATTACAATACAAACTGTAATAACATCACAAAGCATTCATTCACTGTATGACATCTGCAAAAGCCTTAACATACCTTGTCAGAGACACACTAACATGGCCCTATGTGAAATAGTTGCTGTTATACAATGGAACAGCTGCTGATGTTACAGGGTTTGTTTGCACTAATCCCGTTTCAGAGGGTTTTGTGTATACCGGGAAGTGTTACCAATTACTGATTAACAGCACAGTATGATACACATGTACACCAAACCAAGGATGTCTGGTGAGCACACTGTAAACCACCTAACAGTTCATGCATAGCCATACAGCTTTGAGCTGCCCAAACATCCTTGCCAGACTTAAACATCTGCAGAAATATCAGGTACAAACACACCCTGCTTAAGTAGCAATGTTCTGAAATATAACAGCTGTACTCACATGTAAAACAACATCTTCTAGCCATTACACACAATCCACAGGACTGGAGTCATGAAGCTAATATATCTCTGTCTGTCTCCATATAGCTGTTGAAATACATCACAAACAACACATCCAGGCCATCTTCCTCGAAAATAAAGCAAATGGACAATGCCCAAGTGGAGTACTCAATTATACACCACTGTTGCCATGGTATTGGCTAATGGAGTAGCTGCACAGCTGATGTGCATCTAATTAACTACTTTAGAACACCAATTGGTGGTCAGGATAGCACATGTTACCGATATTTAACTAGAAAAGGATGGATTATCACACATTCAAACCATCTGTTTATACCAGCAGAACGTTACAAAGAAGATTGAAACACAAACTGAAAAGGATTGCATTAACAGTCAATGACACCTCACATACTAATAAGTTATGTAGAACACTCAGTATGTCTGTGTATGTAGTACCTGTTCTGTAATATTTAAAGTGCACACAATCCATATAGTGGAAACAGTTATCTTGTAGTGATATATTGTTGAGCATATTAACACTTATAGTATTTATGTGTGTACTGCTGTAGGTCACAAGGCAAACACCGCATACACCACAAGGGATGCTATATAAGGGCTGTGAACCCAAATATTCCTCACCAGCTGCTGTCAGTGGCAGGGCTGGCCCAACAAGTATGTGCTATAACAGGGGATAGTATATGTTGATATATTGTAACAGTAGGCATATGTATGGGTGTATTACTGAGTATAACATGTCGAAGGTTGGCCCACTGTGCAATTATGATTTGCATTGTGGGATATTGTGCCAATAACTGTGTAATGTACAGTACTGCAGGCAGATATGCATTACAAGTTACATAGCATTACTGTTATGTTAGGCAAACATTAGTTATGTCTATTGGCATTTACAACACACAATAACAGGATACATATGACTTGTAGTACCCGACAGTTTATCAGCATAATAACAAAGTAAAATGGAAGAGCTAGTTAACTCTCTATGCACATAAGACATGTAATAAGTGCAAAGGAAGGCACTAGGCTATCTGCCCAAGGGTATTTATAAGCCTAGCTAGTGTTTGTTGGCTTTTGCCACCCCCTTAGGTTAGTTCTCTGTGCCTCTGAACAGCAGAGCCATTAGTTCCCTGTGCCTCTGTCCAGCAGAGACACTGCAGTGATCCCTGGGGTACATGTCTGTCTCTCATCCACCTGTCAAGGTTTCCCTTGAAGGGTGCTAGTGAGGGGCCCTGCCTGATGTACATTGGAATCATGTTCCAAAGCATGGGGAGTCTCCGGGTCAGGAATCTATCCAACCAGAATGTCCTAGTCATCGTTGTGGTTAGGTGCATATCCCTAGAGCATGTGGCTCTCAGGGGCTTCTGTTTATGTGGAGCATATCTAGCAATACTGGGTTGGACAAACTGATTCTCAGCATTGGACCAAATGGAGGATGTGGATGATGCAGAAAAGCAGATATCAAACTCCATCATGGATTGCACCAAATCGCTATGCACACCAATCTGTTGCCAAATGCAGCCATGGCTATCTGAGGAGTGCCTGGATCTCATAGCCCAGTGGAAGCAGACAAAGCTGATCTAATATGAACAATACTGGCAACTCAATTGAGAAGTTTGCCAGAGGCTGAAAGCAGAAAGGGAAGTGTATTGGAGCCAGGTGGCAGCCGACCTTGAGGAGGCGGCATCCAGACAGAAGTACTGCACCTTGTACAGCTCCCTCAAACAACTGAGTGGGAAGACCGAATCTAGCAGCAACACCACCAAAATTGTCAAGCAGAGATCAACTGTGATTATGCGGTATGCAACCGAGTACAGCTGGAGTTTCTTAGGTTGGGCTGTATAGGTCATCTGTTTGAGGTCAGTAATCCTCTTGGTGTGGTACTGTTGTGGTCTTCCAAGCTGTTGCAGTTGTTTTGTAAGGTACATCCCAAATGGGGTGTTGTATCCTTTAATGGGTCTAATAAGTCATGAGTAGAGAGGCACAATGGCCTCCTTTGTTCTGGATGTGAACCCATTAGAGATTAGGGGGGCCATGTAGAAGGATATTCTAACCACCTTGTCATTATGGGTATCAAAGGAGAGATTACTATCTACTGGGGTTCCCAGATCCCTTATTATCTTTTCTGTATGTAGCAGACTAGCACCTATGTGGTAGTCTGCGGGTAATTATTTATATCCAAAGGGGATGACTATGCACTTTTTGGCATTCAGCTTGAGGCCATGATATTGACACCAGGTATCCGTCTCAGTGCGACTCTTGTGGAGGGTGTCTGTATCAGCTGGGGAAACAATTATAGCCCCTAGTTTGCAGTCATCTGCAAACCTTTTCAGCCAAAGCCCTCCTGTGCTTGCCTGTACATCAGAGAATTATATACCGAACATGAGGGGTCATAGGACTGAGCCCTGGGGGACGCCACTTGTAACTGGTATGCAGTTGGACCCTGGGTATGCAACTCCCACTGTGTGGGTTCTGTCCGTGAGCCAATTTGCAAACCATCACATGATGTAGGGGTTAATGTTCAGGTGGATGGGTATGTCAATAATACCAGAATGGGGAATGGTGTTGAAAGCCTTTGAGAGATCAAGGTAGGCTGTGTGGACCTCCTTACCCTCTTCTAATGCCTTGGTAACTGTCTCTAAGAAGTCCACCAGGTTTAGGAGGCATGGTCTGCCCTTAACAAAACCAAACTGGGAGGGGTCAAAGGTTTGGAGATACCCAATGTCTCTGTGACTGAGATCCATGATGATGTGCTCCATAGCCTTGCAGACCAGGCTAGTCAGGCCTATAGGGCAATAGGTCCGATGGTCCATTGTGGTGCCACCTTTGTGGAGTGGGATAACTGTTGCTTTGTGCCATTCAGGGGGCACAAAGCCCGATGTGAGGCTATTATTGAACATGGTGTATAGGTGGGGAGCCAGTACGTTCTGAAGTTTGTGTAAAACGCAGCCTGGGATGTTGTCCGGTCCCATGGATACTGTGATATTGGCTTTAGAGTGTGCAGCTTTTACCTGTATAGTGATTACAGGGATTCTGCTCTCTTCCTGTATAGATATTGGCCCTTTAGGGGTTGAGAGGGGGGAAGGTAGCACTGAACCTATCTGCCAGGATGTTGGCAATATCAGTTGGTTCTGTAATGTTCATGCCTTTGTGCTGTAACTCAGAGCAGAACTGGGTGTTGACATCGAGATATTTGACATAGCTATAGAATGCTTTCTGGTTGTTGTTGGAATTAGTGGTGGTTTTGTTTCCTTAGCTAGCTTTGGAGGATCTTATAAGGGATCTCACCTTCTTATTGAGGCAGACTAAGGAGCTCCTCCATGCATGGGATTGTACTCTCTTTTGCAACAGTGTCTTCCTTCTGTTGTACAGTTTGTTTATGGCATGGGACCACCAGATCTTCTTTAATTAGG
Source organism: Protopterus annectens (assembly GCF_019279795.1). Lineage (NCBI taxonomy): Eukaryota > Metazoa > Chordata > Ceratodontiformes > Protopteridae > Protopterus > Protopterus annectens. The sequence goes on along the minus strand of NC_056732.1, from coordinate 1,430,719,129 downwards.
AGTATAGCATATTGGTTCTGTTTGGGATAGCACGAGCCATGCACTCGTGTTAGTGCTTATAGAGTGCATTTGTGTAGGATTCAGCAGTTGTAACAGTATTGTCGATCTGCATGGGTGTCATGCCGTTCACCACGTCTGTCTTAAGAAGCATGAAGTTGGCTTTGTAGACATATTATACTGTGGTTCCTTTAATGGGGGGTGGTGGCGGGCTGTGGATATCAAGGGTGTTCAGCTTATGGTCAGATCAGACCAACAAGGAGTTGACTTCAGGTGTGGAACACCGGTCACTCATGTTGGTAATGCCTAGGTCTAGGATATTGTTGCCCCTGGTGGGTGTGTGGATAAGTTGATCCAGGGCATTGGTGTTTATGAATTCCAGAAAGTGTTGGGCTAATGAGTTGGTACACGAGTAGTTTTCCCAGTTAATGGTGGGGTAGATTCAGTCAGATTATGTGATGAGTGTGGTGTGGTGCGAATGTTTACCTTCTCCACATGACTCTCAGGGTCAGTCTTGGTTGGAGAGCGCTTTACCTCCAATTTGGCTAGATAAGTGCATCTCTCACAGGTTGTAGTGTTGGGTGGTAGGCGGAGAGGGTTGTCTGTGTACACGAGGCAATGTCAAGATGTCCAGATTCATCAGACAGAATGGAGAGAACACTGGCAGCTGACCCTTGGACATGCCTGAATATAAAACTAATTTCCCCTAGGTAAGTGAAGAAAGTGAGTACAAGAGCTATTTTACTCTAAGCAAGTGAGAAAAGTATGTACAAAACCTGTTTACCTCTAGGTAATGAGGAAGATTGAGTGCTATAGTAACTAGTAATTTACATAGTGCTTACAAGTTCTGAACAAGTGCTGAGCATGAATAAGCAATCCAGATAGGGTCTTGGATAACATAAACACACTGTCCCCCCCAACAGGTACACAGTCATATATCCATGTACACCACAGAGCCCCTGTACCCACAATTATGCAGGTACAAGCTACACTCAGGCTGCATGGGACCTGTCCACATCCCAGATTGTATCATACACATATGGCAAAACAAGTTGCTCTCCACATACACATCATGTAAAATATAGCTTCATGTCAGGCTGTGTACACACTGAATGGTGCACACCAACAGGTATCACAACCCGCAAAGGGGGAGACACCACTGATAATGGGAAGTACTGCACTACTACCCTGCTGTGTCTGGTATGAAAGGCCATGAACCTTGATCAAATTATTTGATGTCAGCAGTACAGATGTAGATGACAGTAAGGTTGATTTCACACTACATATCATAACCTTGCCAGGTCATAGGACATCATCACCCATACTGTGTTCCACCTACACTCGGTATACTAGATGTACATTCCTATGTCACAGGAGGTTTTGCAATGGGACTGCTGGCAGAACCAACACTACAGAAGGTGTCTGAATAATACATGCACATCACACCAGTGCCAGCTACAGTAAGACAGGGTTAATTAATTGTACTCCCCCCTCATTGTAGTCCAGACCACATAGACTAACAGAAGGCATCTGCCTATTGAAGTATGCAAATGACTATGACCTAGGAGCAATAGCCGACTCAGAGTGTTGTGGACAACATACAGAAGGGGCTTTGTGGGTGAGGTGCATGTGACATATAGCCACAATCTGACAGCTACATATTGCATTGTCACCCCTATGTTAATAACCCTGTACCTATGAACTACCACCTAGGCAGCAGTCAACATAATGGACACTGTGTGCAAGGGATGCAGCTGGGCAGTTGTCTTTCCTGTGATAGTCACGTCACCACACCTGTGAGGTAGTCGTATGTGGCAACCTTAATCATGACAGGGTGCCATCCATGAATATAGAGATCATTGTCCAGCCATACACAATACTCAAGTGACCCATATCAGATCACATATTTCCTTTAAGGGGTATTGGCCATGTTCAGATGGCCTACATCAGCCTTCCCATTCCCCATCCTCAATATGTAGCATGATGCATACCCTGAATAAATCCATGTCCAACCCAGTGATGTTGGACATGCTACAGACAGATCCTTGTCCCATACACTTTACATAGTCCTGCCATACTATGCATTCCTGTCCAGCAAAGCTGCACATCACCCACCTCTCAGACATGGTGTGATGACTGCATGGTAGATGTATCAATAACCCTGTGGATCAGATATGTGGCACTGCTCCACCTGGCCCCAGAGACCCGCCTGTCAGCTACAGCTAGGTAATCTTTCAGCCTAGATTCATTCATGACCTAGGGCATATAGCCTACTAGTTGACTTTGACTGTAGATGCTATAGTTGATATCCATCCCTGCAAATACCATCTGGCTAGCCAGTGTCCCATGTGTATCACATGTGCAACACAGGTGATACATGGCAGGATGTTGAATTGCTGTACAGTGCCATGTAGACGTATATGGCAGAACACATACATGTAAAACCTTCCATGAGCAAGTCTGCAGGGTCACAGCTCATGTCTGTTAAGGCAGTGTAAGTCTTTATATATATGACATATAGACAGCATCAAGGTCGACTGCATTAATGTGGACACATCCAGCCATGTGATGATAGGTAGGAACACCAGTACAGGCAAATAGACATGCCCACATAAAGACAGCATCCACATGGAGTATGAGCAATGTAATCAGGTGACACACACACATATATGGTTATAATATCCACTCACCATTGAGTGTCACATGTGTGTGGCACAAACATGTCAGTGGTATCAGTGTCATGTAGATTTGCAAAGACAACTATTTAATCATAATAAATGCAATACACATGTATGTTCAGCTGTAGCTCTGTATGTCTCTGTAAGTTACTGTGACCTGTCTCCATCATTATGTCTTCCAGGTATGCCGCGTGCAAGGCTACCCCCTTATAGCCGCTTGGAGGATGAGGCCCTCATCCCATACCTATATGACAAACATGATATCCTGTTCAGCCATGTGCCACAGGATGCACAGCAGCAGGATGCCCTGTGGATGGAACTTCACAGGAGGGTTAATGATGTGGGTGGCCCCAACCACACATACCAGCAGGTGAGCAGATACTGCACAGACGTCAATAGATGGGCGAAACAGCGTGCAAATGCAATCGCCATGGAACAAGGTGCAAGGACTACCAACCCAGCCCCCACTCACACGTACCGAGGCCAACCTAGGGATACCTGCAGAACAACATCCACAAGCCTTTGCCGATATTGTGGTGGTGGGTGTCTCTCAACCACCGAGCCTGGAGTTGCTTGGTAATTCACTATTGCACCTATAGCAACTATATTCCATATAGGTGCATGTGTCACTGTACAATATGTAATGTAACATTATAAGCAAGGCATGTATACACACATACCGCATGCTATAATAATCTATTCTGTGTATGCACACATGTGCATACACCATAGTATAGTCTAATATACTGGTGTATGTGTTAACATGCACATTGCACCCTGTAGCTATCATACAGGCGTGGATAATGCTCATACTGCTGTTACTCCTATTTAGGTAGCTCTGACGTTCTGCTGTGACAGCAGCCCGTTGCAGGTGAGACTGTTATTATTTATCATGCATCTCAATGCACATATCTATCTACCATGTGGCCATTTACCACATGTACACATAATGTATGGTCCTGTCACAATATACAGGTCGGACCTGCAATGCATTACAATGGCTACCCATGTGCAACACTTACAAACTATGATTTATTTTTGGAAGGGAGTATTGATATTGATAGTCTACACTACTTAACTATGCCAGCACCCATTATTCCAAAATTCTTTGGGACTCCAAAGATCCACAAAGACCTCACCAATCCACCTTTTAGACCTATAGTGGATGGTAGAGGGTCTATCACATATGCATGTGCGAAATTTGTAGATGCTAAGTTAAAACCTATTGTTAGATCTGAGCCCCAAATATGCCATGATTCTTGGCATTTTCTTGAGAATATAAACAAGATAGTTTTTGATGACAGTTTGTTATTTGTCACAATGGATGTTAAAGATCTGTACACCATTATTCCCCAAAAACTTGGTGTAGAATGGGTTAGAGAATTTCTCCATCTCAGGGGGTTTGATAACAAAGACATCATTGTAACAGAGATTTTGTTAGAGTTAGTTTTGAATAACAACTTTTTATTTTTTAAGAAATTTTTCTTGCAGAAAAGTGGGGTAGCCATGGGGGCCTCCTGTGGTAACAGTTTTGTGAATAGTGTGATGACTTACTGGGAAAGGGTATTCTTGTTTAACAATTTAAAATTTAGAGAACATGTAACTTGGTATACACGTTACCAAGATGACATGTTCCTCATTTGGAAAGGTGAAGCAGTTTCAATTCAAGTATTTGTAGATGAGATCACGAAGTTTACGAATTTTCTTGAATTCACCTACCAAATAGGTTATGATGAGATAGATTATCTCGACATTCACCTTTCCAAAGATACCCTGAATAACAGATTTAGGACCACCATTTTCCATAATCCCACATTCCTACATTTTTCAAGCTGCCACCCCTTGCATCAAAAGAAAGCAGTAGTCAAGGGGCAAGCAGTAAGGGCAGATAGAATGGTTTCTAATTTTGATGATTTCATTAAGGAATGTAATTTGTTAAAATCAATGTTTAACAAAAGGGGTTACCCTCAGACATTCACTGAACTCATTTTCAATGAAGTTATTAACAAATGACGCACAGGCTACTTTTCCCCTTTGGTTTGGAAAGGTTACGATGTCCATTTTGATGAGCCACAATTGGAGATGGGATTAATTCTTCCCAAGTTTCCAGTGATAGGCAGGTCATTAGATTCTTGACAACCTTCTCTTTTGTTTCTCATTTTATCAAGGAAATCATAATTAAAAACTGGGGGTTATTTTAGATAACCATGCATTAAGAAGAACTTTTGGTCAAGTGTCCCAGTTTACTTATAGAAGAGGTTTAAACTTGAAAAATTTAGTAGAGTATCCCAATAAAATAGTGAAGGTACACACAGGCATGTTTAAATGTTGTAGATGCCATCAATGTAACTATGTTAAAGTTACAAGAAAGATAATTATTAGGGATAGAGAATATATATTGGATGCTAAATTCAATTGTGATTCTCAAGGGGTGGCCTACGCAGCTGTCTGTGACCACTGTGAGACTTTCTATATAGGGAAAACCGAAAGGAAAATTAAACAAAGAATCTATGAACATGTATATAGTATCAATAATTCTGTCATCACGAATGCCCTAGCTAAACATATCGTGGATTGCCCAACACATAGGTTTTTGTTTGTAGTGTTAGAAAAAAATAGAAATTTAAGAGGGGATCCCTGGGAGCTGGCATTAGAAGAAGCTGAACTTACCTGGCAAATTCGGACAGGTGTGCACACCGTACTGGGGTTAAATGAAGCCCTGTCCATTAAGTGCCTGCTTAAAAAGAAGGCTTTGGCTAGGTGAATAGTTTAGTGTTAGGAGAATAGGTGGACTTAAGGCATACATGATCCATCACGTAGGTTTGAAGTCTGTTAATATCACCTGCTTAGTCCACAGTATCCACAATGTGTAGTATCTCATATGTGCCTAAATGTTGGTGATTTAAACTGTGTTGTAATGAGGTCTTTAGGTGGGTATGGTTTATATACACTGGCAAAGCCTTTGTTATTGTTCTAGTAGTTCTTTAACAAATTCTTTTAAAGACCAAGCTGTTGGTCTCACATATCATAGTTTACTTCATAAAAATATAGTATATTAGATCTGTGAGCGACTTAACATAGCCGTATCTCGACCATGTAAAGGATATAATTTTAAGGTGTTATTTATAGTACAAAAATTGAGCATTGTCGTTATTGTTATTTTTATTTTTAAAAAATATATTTTTAAAAAAATTCTTTATTTTCTTTAATGATGGTGCTGTGAGGTTGCTTAGGCATCCTAGTGTGTTTTAAATTGGAGTAACCCCCTGTAGCTTTAATTCTTAAATGCTTGTGTATGACATCAGGAGGGGTAACTAACTCTATTGGCAGTTAATTTTTTGAAATTTTTTAAATGGCGTTTTTTCTAAGTATTTTACTGTTTGTAGTCTGAAGAAGCTGGGACATTTTTCCAGCGAAAGCGCTTACATTAAATCTTGTTTTGGTTTATCATATAATCTGTTGTGGTGGATTAAGTGGACTTTAAGCCGTTCAGTTGCCATTTTACCCAGTTTGTTCTTTGCTGTTAGTTTTCTAATCCCAGACTTGCCAAGTGTGTGTGTGTCTTTGTCCCCGTCTGCCTGAGGACTGAATAATGCTTTTAGACTGCTCACAATCCATACCATTCCTATACCCACTTTTGGCAAGGCTGATGATGTCACCCACCTAGAAATACACCTCTGGGAGTACTGTAACCCAGTAATCTGGGTAGCGCATTCTGTAACTGCGTAATGCTGTAGTTTGCTAAAATACTTAGGTCGGTGTTCTAATCCCAGACATGCCAAGTGTGTGTGTGTGTGTCTGCCTGCATGAGACAATTATAGTGCTTTGTAGAGTATGCACTCTCTGTACAAATCACATGACCACCTCTGTCATTCCTACTGGTGTCACCCACCTAGGTATACACCTGTAGGCATGCTGCAACCCAGTATTCACCATAGCGCATGCCCTAAAAGTGTATTGCTGTAGTGTGAAATGGTAGGTAGAGGTTTGTATACAGGACATGGCATGTGTGTGTGTTTGTCTGTCAGAGCCTGTGTATAGGTGACTGTGAGTGTCTTACCACTGGACATGTTGGGGAGCGGATTTTGTAGTTTTCCTATATGGTGTCCATCTTATGACACATTGGCCACCTCACAAGGAGTACAGCTGTAAGTCAGCCACAGGACTGTGTTGGCAAGCCATACCCCTACATCTGGCAAAAGGCATGGTGAACAAAGTATGCAACCCTACTAGTACCTGGTATATGTCCCGGACCCATGTGCTATGCACAAACAAACTTGCCTAGGATATCCTACTATGTTGCTAGTACCATGCACATTGATGACAGATAGTAGGCATGGTGTGAATGCAATGGCCTGCAGAGGACATGGCACCCTGTACAGTGGTACAATAGGCACATATATGAGGACATTGTGCCTTCACTATGTTCGACACTGAATGCCTGTAACATATGTGGTGCCATCAAATGTGATCCACAGAGGCCATACAATGCTGTACACATATGCCCTGTATGGACCCATACCACTGACACCATGGAATACCTGTATCATACTATCAATGCAGGTGCAGGGTCGACCTGCTCATTATAAGCAGGTTTTGCCACACCAGGCCAGTACTGGTATATCAGGGGATAACAGGCTGTGTACACAACATGTGCCTGCCAAACCATATCACTGTACAGTATTGTGGGACATGCACATCCCAGGCAATGTCCATGTGAAGGACTATCAAACACAGACATGGCATGCATTGCAAAGCTATGGCCATACACATTGGTAACTAGGATGTCAGGGCAGATCATGCAGTACCCATATGTGTGGGACATTGCAGACACTACACCCTTGCACTGCACACCATTGTCGGGTGATGCAATGCCAAGGATTACCCCTCACCCAGTCTTGTACAGTCATCTTGCACAGCCAACCACTACACACCCAAGAAGCAATTCATACATCCATGCCAGTACTGGCGCCTTGTGTGTGCGTGTGGATTATGATGCTTCCAAACACAGTCACTCCCAGTATAACCCTCGTTGGCATACCAACAGATGTCAAACACTTTCACATGACCTAGCCCATAGAACCTCCAGATATCCCCTGTGGTGCATGTAGTCCTGAGCATTACTGCAGTGTGGCAAACTAAGTAGTTAGGTTGTGTATTTGTGGCCCTGGCAAAGAGTGTCAATGCGTGTCCATTAGAGAGTGTGGTTGCGGTGACACTGGCATTCGTTCACATGGACAGCCATGTGTGCCACACCTAATGTATGTCTACTATATCTCTGTTGCAGATGTCACTCACCTACACACATATATTTTCTTACAGCACAGCAACATGTCACCTTTATGGCACATGTAGTAACGTCATGCACATGTAATAGTAATGAGTAGTCAGTCAGGGGTTTGACCCCTGTACTGTTAGTCGTGTGGCAGATGATGCTTAGGGCTAAGTCTCCAAGCCCTTCCCTGGTGTACTTTGCCTGTCCCACCCATACACTCTCTGGTGGATGTGAAGGAGTACACCTGCTCAGCAGCAGCATGTGTAATGTAAGTGATGGACATGGTCAAGTGATGGCCTCTGCACCTATTGCAGTCCTCCTCTAGCTGATTGCATGTGGAACAGCTGTGATCATGTTCCCATCAGTATGGAGAACATCGATGTATGTGCTGTGACTGAAACCTGGTTCAAGGCTCCTGAGAGCACCCCAGCACTATCAGGTTATACCTCATATCATGCGTTCCGGCCCCAAAATCCGGACCGAACCACAAAAGGAGGGGGAGTATCCATATTCATAAAGGATACCCACACCTCCAGGTTAGTGGCAACGCACGAAGCATCGGAGACCATCCAGGTGCAATTAACCATAGGTAAAACTGCCCTACAGTTTGTAGCATGCTACAGACCACCCTCTCAAACTCAGGAAACCCACACAGCCTTCCTGAAGACACTGGAGAGTATGAATGTCTCTCCAAACACCATCATATTGGGCGACTTCAACTACCCAAACATAGACTGGGAACATTACTCAAGCCCCAACACCCTAGCCCAAAGGTTCCTGGAGTTCATAAACTCAAATGCTATGGAACAACTAGTCACCATTCCCACAAGAGGAGAAAATATACTAGACCTGATCATCATAAACATGGGGACAAAATGCTCCACACCGGAAGTATATCCCTCATTGGTGAGATCAGACCATAAATTAATCTCACTGGAGATCCACATCCCGCCCCCAACCCCAGCAAAAAAGACCACAGTGAAGAACTTCTCAAAAGCAAACTTCACACTTCTTAAGACTGGAGTGGTATCCTTCAAGGCCCCGAGCCAGTGGAAACCACAACCCACGCTGCTGAAACCCTTACAAATGCCTTCTACGAGCACCTCCAGGAATGTATGGATCAAGCAATCCCTAATAAAATCAAGACCCTTTCCACCAAAGGCAGGCGCCCAGTCTGGTGGACCCCAGCCATAAACAAACTCTACAACAAGAGGAGAAAGCTACTACATGACAGAGCAAAATCCCTAAAAGGGAAGGCATCTCTGATCACTACTAGCAAAAAACTATGATCACTCATAAAATCATCCAAGGCCAACTTTGAGAGAAAAATCGCTAATGACACAAAAGACAATCATAAGGCAATCTTTAGCTATGTTAGAAACCTGGGTGGAAACTCCCAGATATGCTCAGAATTAGTCCAAAATGATACAAAATCACTGAACCCACAGACATTGCCAACATACTGGCAGACAGGTTCAGTGCAAATTTCTCCCTCCCTCCCCAAAGGAGAAATATCTATCCCACCAGAGTCTAGCCTCCCAAACATCTCAGATGCCCAGGTGAGAGCTGCTCTCTCTAAAGCAAAAAACACAGCATCAATGGGACCGGACGGTGTCCCCAGCTGTGTGCTACACGAACTCAATGAGGAACTAAACCCACACATAAGGCTGCTGTTTAATCTTAGCCTTACTACAGGATACGTACCCAAAGAATGGCGTACGGCAACTGTGGTACCACTCCACAAAGGTGGTGCTTCTACGGACCCTGGAAATTACTGCCACATAAGCTTGACGAGCCTTGTCTGCAAAGCTATGGAGAGGATCATAATGGAACTCATAAATAAAGACATTGGGGACCTACAGACACTGGATCCTACCCAATTTGGCTTTGTCAAGGGCAGATCCTGCTTCTTGAACTTGGTCGACTTTTTAAAAACAGTCACTAAGGCCATTGATGAGGGTAAGGCAGTTCATACAGCCTACCTTGACCTAGCAAAAGTGTTCGACACAATACCCCACTCGGGCATCATAGAAAAGCTCACCAGCTTAGATGTAAACCCATATGTCACAAGATGGGTTGCAAACTGGCTCAAGGACAGAACCCACAGGGTTAGAGTTGCTGGTGCCATGTCACACTCTAAGCCGGTCACGAGCGGTGTCCCACAGGGCTCAGTCCTGGGCCCCCTCTTGTTCAGCATTTATTTTTCTGAAGTGCAGGCAAACATAGGGGGATTGTGGCTGACAAAATTTGCAGATGACTGCAAACTGGGCACCATAATTGACACTCCATCAGACACAGACATCCTCCAGAGAGGTCTCATAGAAATGGATAACTGGTGCCAGAGCCATGGCCTTAAGCTAAATGCCAAAAAATGTATAGTCATACCCTTTGGGAAAAACAAGGTAACCCCTAATTACCACATAGGTGGTAATCCATTAAACACGGAAGAAGTTATCAGGGACCTGGGGACCCAAGTTGACAGTAACCTCTCTTGACACTCACATTGCCAAAGTGGTTAGGAAGACCTTCTACATTGCCCACCTGATCATTAAGGGATTTACATCCAGATCAGGAGAGGTCATTGTATCCCTGTACTCTTCACTTATCAGACCAATGATTGAGTACAACGCCCCATTCGGAATGTACCTTACCCGACACCTGCAGCAGTTGGAAAGACCCCAAAAGTTCCTCACCAAAAGGATAAAGGGGCTCAAACATATGTCATATGCTGCCCGACTGAAGAAACTCCAGCTCTATTCAGTCGCATACCGTCTGCTCAGAGGTGATCTGTGCCTGACATACAAGGCCATGTACAACCCGGAATTAATGGACATGCTCCACCTCAAAAAATCCAAATCCACCAGAGCCACGAGAGCAAGAGACTTAAACCTCAACACGGATATAAATAGGACGTGCTGGAGGGACAGATTCATCACCCAGAGACTCCCTACACTATGGAACAGAATCCTAGTCCATGTGAGGCAGAGCCCCTCACTGACTCTGTTCAAGAGAAATCTTGACGAGTGGATGGGAGATCGTAGGTTTACCCCGGGAATCATCTCTGTGTTACTGCTGGACAGAGGCACAGCAAACTAATGGGTATAGTATTCTCATCGTAAGGGGTGGTGAAAGCCACACACACTCTGGCTAGGCTTATAAATGCCCTAGGGCAGATAGCCTAGTATGAACCTATGAACCTATGAACCTATGAACATAGCCATCCGCATGATAAACACAGTACACTATCTGGGGAACACATGTTGGTATTTGGCCATGACAGTCGCTGTGAGTGGTACCTGGATGTGGTGTTCTGACATGGCATCACAGATGGTATCTGGATGTACCTCAAACATTATACACAATGGGAAATAGCCTAAAGATGGGAGGGTGATGTGCCACACATGACTACAGCATGTAAGTGTAGCTATGCTGCATTGAGACTACTGCCTGTTTAACATGTGTGTGGTAATGGCTATTCTGCATGTTTTAATACAGACATGACAGTACTCTGTTCCTGAGGGAACCCCATCTGTAGGGTCATCTGCGAACTGGTCAGTGTGTGCAACCATTTGTTTCCTGTGTTACACACTGAACCCACATCTGTGCACAGCAGAAGCATAGTGTGAGGATTGCAGACAGTACATGATGATAGGGATGGTTACTGCCATCACATCCCTGACTAGACATGTGTCACATGAAACAGTGGTATGACAGACACTGTCTGGGGTTCCAAGTGACAATCCAGTAATGGGCAACTGTTCATAGCTGCGGTCACACGTCTATTACACATTGTATAGATGACATGCACTATATATGCATTTGTTGTGCTCCCTCTGCAAATGTATACCATCTGTTGTGTTGGGTTGATGGTGATATCTATGCATACTGTTGTAGGTAATCTTGTATGCTGGTGCCTATCACTAAGCTATATGTGGGTTTAAACTGCAACACCATAGGCTGAATGGGTTGGGAGGTCCTGGCAGAACTTCCTGTCCCACTTCAGCTGACCATGGCACCAGGCACTGGCACATCTGGGGCTCAGCCTTGGACATCAGCCTCTGTTGGCTCTGCACCACCTTCTGGTGGTACCACCACTGAGGTTGGAGCATGTCGCCATGGAAGCAGGACCAGACAGGTACATGTCAGCTGTCGTGCGGTCCCGGACGTGTTGCGTTGGAGGCTCACTAAGGGGTTCCAAAACCAGATATGCAAGCTCAAGGGTGGAGTCACATTAAAGGGTGATGCTGCCCCTCCTGAACAGCCCCCAGCACTGCCTCCTTTGCAGCTCTTTAGGTGCAGTGGCGGCTGCCCATGGCTAGGGACCCCCATCACACTGTTCCCATGGCTTTGTGAATGCCAAACACCCATCCTTGTCTGGGGTGTATCTCCTCCATGTGTCATATACCAACCATCTATGCTGTCATATCTGTGATCCTACCCTACCTATCCTCCACGGCCATACCTACACTCCTTCGCCTACATCCGACCCTCACCTATGGCAGCATAAGGCCAATCAGCTCCTAGGACAACATCTGCCCTATACGTAGCTGTCCATTTCACACATGTGCCCACTGGACACATGTAACCCTTATAATATGCATCATAACATACTCTGTTATCCTCACCCCTGTCCCTCAGGTGCACAAGCCTGGTATGCACATCACTCATAAATGGTCCAGCTACACGTGATGAGGATGACCTCATTGTACACACAACACTACCAGTCCCTCTATGGTTACCCCATTTACCATTATCATGATGATGATGCTGCACACGGCACATTGCAAGAGTACTGTTCACACATAATGAATGAAGAGGTACTGTTGTGCTAATATACATTACATGCACAGAGTGATGTATATGGCCAATGTACAACTATTTGCATGTATGACTGACACGTCTGTCTGAGAGAATCTTGAGATCACATAGAACAACACCACTACATAATAAAGGCGTCGCTGGTGTTTCCCATTTCATTCGTTTGTAATGCTTTGTTGCCACATGGTATGTTCCTGATATCTCTCTCTCTCTCTCTCTCTCTCTATATATATATATATATATATATATATATATATATATATATATATATATATGTACCTATATGTTGGACATAAACACTCACATATACATCTACATGATGGGATACATTCCTCTACTGTTGAATGACTGTGCTGTATGATATGTTTGTGGTACTGTCCATTGTCTGTATATCTGCCATGGTGTATTGGTAATTCACATTAGCTGTGTGTGCAGCGTCCTGGTTCCGAGCCTTGCAGAGGACGTTTATTTGGTTGCAGGGCAGAACAAGGCCATTGGATATGGAGGGAGTAAGCACATTAAAGCAGTTGGGAGCGGGTGTGCATGCGTTTGTGCGGTGTTAAGCACTGCTGACCTCTGGCTATAGCTACTTAACTCGGTTAGCCTCTACATTGCTTTACCAGTGCAATACTGGCATACTGGTAGCCAAACAGGCTTACACCCGCTCGCTCCCACACTTGCAAATGCACCAACATTGGTGCTTGCATCTGACACTCACACTCCTGGGTGGGAGCGAGGACCACAATATTACCTTGTGATGCCTATTACATCGGACTACATGACTACAGTATCAGGAATGGCTGCTCATTAGGCGAGACATGGTGTTCGACTGTACGGAATCGGCGGAATGCCCAGTGAATTACTCATATTTGTGTGTTCTTCATACAACCTGCTCCTGTCTGGCTGATACATGGGAACTGAGACTGTTCAATACAGACAAGTAATTGGGTTTTGGGAGCCACATCCATCGGCCGAGTCATGCTACCGCATACCTATCATAGGTTTGCCACCTTTTCAATTGGCCAAGGTGGGACTTTAGGGTTAACACCTGTCCCACTTTGCGAGGGACAGTCCGTCTTTAGGCAGTGTCCTGCGAAAATAAACAAGACATAGCAAATGTCCTGGGATTACTGGACAAAATTATATCCTATGTTTCTTTAATAGTTGCATAAAACAGTTATTTTATATATGAGCCCTCTATATGTTATTTGAAGTAGCATAAGCAATTCAAATGTTACTAGAATAAGCTTTTATTTGCGCAAATAAATAAAATAAAAGTTAGGATATAATTTTGTCCAGTAATCCCAGGACATTTGCTATGCCTTGATTATTTTCGCAGGACACAAATGTCTAAAGAGGGACTGTCCCTCGCAAAGTGGGACAGGTGTTAACCCTAAAGTCCCACCTTGACCAATTGAAAAGGTGGCAAACCTATGATAGATATGTGGTAGCATGACTCGGCAGATGGAAGTGGCTCCCAAAAACCAATTACTTGTCTATATTGAAGAGTCTCGGTTCCCATGTATCAGCCAGATGGGAGCAGGTTGTATGAAGAACACACAAACATGATTAATTCACTGGACATGCCGCCAATTCCGTACAGTCGAACGCCATGCCGTCGCCTAATGGGCAGCCATTCCCGATACTGTAGTCATGTAGTCCGATGTATTAGGCATCACAAAGTAATATTGTGGTCCTCGCTCCCACCCAGGAGTGTGAGTGTCAGATGCAAGCACCAATGTTGGTGCATTTGCAAGTGCGGGAGTGAGTGGGTGTAAGCCTGTTTGGCTACCAGTATGCGAATATAGCACTGGTAAAGCAATGTAGAGGCTAACCGACTGTAAGAAGCTGTAACCAGAGGTCAGCAGTGCTTATCACAATGCAAACCCACGCACACCCGCTCCCAACTGCTTTAATGTGCCTTACTCCCTCTGTATCCAATGGCCTTGTTCTGCCCCGCAACCAAATAAACGTCCTCTGCAAGGCTCGGAACCAGGATACTGCACACACAGCTAATGTGAATTACCAATATGCCATAGCAGATATACAGACAACAGACAGTACCACAAACACATCATACAGTGCAGTCATTCAACAGTATATGAATGTATCCCATCATGTAGATGTATATGTGAGTGTTTATGTCCAGCATATAGGTACATACATATATAGAGATATATCAGGAAGATAACATGTGGCAACAAAGCATTACGAATGAATGAAACGGGAAACACCAGTGATGTCTGTATTATGTAGTGGTGTTGTTCTATGTGATCTCAAGACTCCCTCAGACAGACATGTGTCAGTCATACACGCAAATAGTTGTACATTGGCCATATACATCACTCTGTGCATGTAATGTACATTAACACAACAGTACCTGTTCAATCATTATGTGTGAACAGTACTCATGCAAGGTGCTGTGTGCAACATCATCATCATGATAACGCTAAATGGGGTAACCATAGAGGGACCGGTAGTGTTGTGTGTACAATGAGGTCGTCCTCATCATGTGTACCTGGACCACTTATGAGTGATGTACATACCGGGATCGTGTGCCTGAGTGACAGGGGTGATGATAACAGGAGTATGTTGTGATGCATATTACATGGGTTACATGTGTCCAGTGGGCACGTGTGTGAAATGGACAGCTACGTATAGGGCAGATGTTGTCCTAGGAGCCGACTGGCCTCATGTTGCCATAGGTGAGGGTCAGATGTAGGGGAAGGAGTATAGGTATGGCCGTGGGGGATAGGTAGGGTAGGATCACAGACATGACAGCATACAGGGATGGTATATGACACATGTGGGAGGAACTATGGGTATGAAATTATGGATCCAGGCATGCCAGGGTTGGATGGCCTGGTTCTAATGGACGGTCCCGTGGAGGTCAGCTAGTTCATAATAGGTATATATGCATACACACATGCAGACAACAATATGTTGAAGTACATTCTCTGTAACACGTGCATTCCATTTGTTGACATAAAAAAATAGGAATGTGCACATACAAATATCGACAGTAGATGGAATAATAGACTGTGCAGAAGAGGGATGGGACGAATCACAATGTATCACATTCCAATTACCATTGGTATTCTGTACATGAACATATTGTGACTTCTGTCCACTGTATAATGTGCTAAATACTGATTACAAGATAACTGGAGTGAAGTCTCGGAGTCATAATGACTAAGGCGCTAGTATGCTGGTGAAGCACATATAAATGCCATTTCGCATGTGTAAGTGAGTATGAGCGGAGAATGTATTGGTTTTCAGAAACAGATGTATATATATTCATATATATATATATATATATATATATATATATATATATATATATATATATCTAGACATATATTGATATATATATATATATATATATATATATATATATATATATATATATATATATATACACACATACATATATATATATATATATATATATATATATATATATATAGTTGCAGACATACATATACGTATATATATATATATATATATATATATATATATATATATTATATATGTATATATATATATATATATATATATATATATAAATATATATATGGGTCTACTTTGTTTCACCTAACTTCCAATTCACTGACTCCCATTTGACTGAGACCAAATGACTGAAATTTCATTTGACTGACACTTCATTTCACTGACAGTTCATTTGACTGACAAGTATTATTAGCAAGAAAATGGAATATGCCCCCTTCCCCACTGTAGTGCGACCCTGGAGTTAGAATATATAGTTGGGGGTGTGTGGGGGGCAGAACCCCCCACAACGGTGTGTGTGGGGGGTGCAGCCCCCCACTTACTTTTCTTTTACTAAACAATATTATATCAAAACTTAACAATATCATATGAAAGGAAGTGGGGGGCTGCGCCCCCCACCCCCCCAACTATATATTCTAACTCCAGGGTCGCACTACAGTGGGGAAGGGGGCATATTCCATTTTCTTGCTAATAATACTTCTCAGTCAAATGAACTGTCAGTGAAATGAAGTGTCAGTGAAATGAAATTTCAGTGAAATGGGGTCAGTGAAATGAAAGTCAGTGAATTGGAAGTTAGGTGAAACAAAGTAGACCCACAGCCAGTACAAAGGAGAGTACTTCACTGTTTTGCCTAAATAAAAGGTTATTCTTGTAGAATTATAGTTGCTTATACTGTTTCTTATAACATTTAGGCGTTTCAGATACAAAATAATTGTTTCATGCAACTACTACAGACAATATAAGAAATCTTTGTCCTAAATCACAGGACATTTGCCATAATTACAATTATTTCGCAGGACACAACTACCCAAAGGGGAGTGTCCCTCGCAAAGGTGGACAGGTGGTAACCCCAACCCTATTATTCTATCATCTTTCTGAGGTAGTCGGCGGAATATGCGCTGTCTCTTACTAGCAGACTTTTCATACGAATGGGGAAGAATGAACACTGAATCAGGGACACTCCATAACAACCTCGGGAACACATTTAGAAGTTTGGCACTATTAATCCGACACATTGACAGACCCAGAACACTGAGGTACATGCTGTTTATGACTCTTACATGTTGTCATTATGTACGTGTATTCCGCCACCTTTCCTCCTAATATCACTAGTTCTAGGAGTGTTTAGTTGGGACAGAGATAGATTCTGATTCGTAATTACTGATGTACCTGGTAATCGGGGACAGTTCAATGATATGGTCCCTATGTGTTCCTCCAATGGTTTACGGACTATCCAATGGATGTGCTCTTAAGGTTTGGGAGGTATGGGCATCTGCTATACCCACATCGGAATAATACTTACATCCACGGGGTGGTCCTAATATGGCTCTGCCAGCCAACACCTGCACGCCTAGGCCCATAATCGCATACCCATAGTTCCCCTACCTGCCACTACTCTACAGCACTCATCCTTACTCTGGGCACAGGTGGGGTATAAACACACTCCTACACACTTTCCACTCTCCTCGTGTCGGGACACATGTCATATGTTGTGTCAGCCCATGTGTTATCAGGCTTGCACAACCTACTGGTCCGTGTACATCTACGGCCTGGTCGCATCAATCATTACAGGGCCTGGCTCCAATCACTAAATTTTTGGTGTCCCACAAGGGACATTGCTGTCCATGTTTAGACCTTGCAGATCTCTCCCATTGGTAGTTTCCTGACACTGGTCTGGGAAGCAGTGGTGTATTTACCTTTATTGCATGTCTGTATGTGTCACCGCCCAAGCTGGGGGGTAGACATTTGTTTATTGGACCTCCCACCAACATATGCCCGGACTGAACATATGTTACCCGTGACTGCTGTATCATATCCTAGGTATATACATGTGTATATTTACTGTTACATATATATATATATATATATATATATATATATATATATATATATATATATATTTACATTAATATATACAGATATATCTGCATATGTATGCATACATGTATATTCATATCTTGCTGTCTACATATATATATATATATATATATATATATATATATGTATATATCTATATGAATTACCTAACAACATATGGGTCTATGGTTGTCTGCATATGTATAGATTCATATGTGGGTATGTATCTGTATTCTTTCTCTGTATGTATACATTCGTACTACGGTGAGGGAGAAGCATATCTCTATCTCGCTATAGGTACATATACACACACATAGCTCTACTTATATACGTCTACATCTGGTTATTCCGTTCCATGCCATATAGATTACACTTTGCTTAGTGGGTCTCGCAGTGGGTGTGGCTGCTCATTGGGTGATGCCTCTGCCCAATGAACACATTCGCTTGCATCCTTAGGGCTGTCCATATTGGTCAACATCAGCCAACACTTGCACACCTAAACCCATAAGTAGCTACCCATTATTCCCCCACCCTCACCTTCTCGACAGCATCCATCCTTACTCTGGGACCTGGTGGGTTCTGGACACACCACTACAAGCTGCCCACTCTCCACTTCACGGGACCCATTTCATACAATTGTCTCAGCCCATCGGTAATCTGGGTTACCTACCCTTGTATTCTGAGTCTGTATACACCGCGGACAAACTGGACAATCTATCGCATTCCATGGTTTGGCCAATTTTTGAGGTGTCCCACAAGAGATGCTCCAGTATGTGTTCCATGATTAGAATCCATGGATTTACTGTGCTCCCCCCCAGTGTATCCTGCCTGTGGACATTTTACATTGCTTGTGTGTATAGTTCCCTTGTCCGGCTGTAGGGCGGGGGGGTGGAAGTGCATGCTGTGTGTGTCTTGTGTCTTGCCTGGTCTCCTCACTTCCATTGCCATAGCCTGTGAACAAATGTCATTCCTGTGTGCTTTTTTCTATCATAGCTGTATATCTCTATATATCTCACACACACACACACACACACACACACACACACACACACACACACACACACACACACACACACACACACACACACACACACACACACACACACACACACACACACACACACACACGCACACACACACACACACACACACACACACACACACACACACACACACACACAC